>NW_003805495.1:0-12419 GCF_000255335.2 Galendromus occidentalis | reverse complement strand
ATCTTGCGTTTCGATCCATTCCTCTATCACCCGGTTCACTTCACTGGCTGGATGAGCCAAATCTCCCTTTTCTGGCAGATTCGTCCACGTAATTGTGGCAACATTTTTGTTGGCCAGCAATTTACCCAGGCCATTGGTGATCTGGTCACCAAGTTCTTTAGCTTTCCAGGAACGGAAGTTTTCGTCCCGGAGATTGGACTTGCCAATTTCAAAGGAGACGTGCTTTTTTTCCGCCGTCCCCTCGCGGATCAATTTCTCCGCCATTTCGAAGTGCCTGGCAATCAGGCACTGCTTGGTTCTCAGGACACATGTCTTCCCGAGCAATCCACTCAAGTGTTTATCTTCGTATAGACCGTCGAGAATTTCCTCTCCGTTCCAACTGTTTTCGGTCTTCAGGGATCTCGGCTGCGATCCTCCCTTGCTCTCTAGCGATATTTCTTCCGACCTGCGCTCCCTGTATTGGTCTCCCTCTACAGAACTTCTTCATATGGCCCGGTTTTCCACATCGGTAGCAATCGCCGAAGAACCCTCGCGTGTCGGACGAACCTCGATTGAATGTTACTGCTCTGTTGCGAGAATTCTCTCCTCCATAGGCGGCTCGATGAATGGGTCTTTGGTCGAACGTTCCGATACCGGCTAGGGCAGTCTCTTTTTTCTGATTCGCCTGCCTAGCTGATTCGCTCAACAGTCTTTCCTTTACAAACTCGGTGGTCAAGTTCTCACAGGTAGAGAGACTTTGTATCAGAGGGGTGAAGTCCTCGGGAAGCTTCATGAGAATTCATCCTGCTAGAAGTCTATCCATGATTTCGCTGTTGATCGCTCGGAGGCCCTGTGCAGCATTGACCTTCTTGGTGATGTAGGTTTCCATGTCCGGGCAGTCGTGATAGCGAATACTGGTGAGTTCCTCAAGGAGTGCAACTTCACGGAATAGACCTCTCGGTTGATAGAGTTTTTCGAGGCGATGCCATATCTCCTTACCGGATACGGAGTCTCTTATGTTCGAGAACAATGTGGATTTGACTCCGGATACTATTGCACCACGTGCCCTCTTGTCTTTCCGTTCATCATGTTTCGAGCCATCAACGTATTCCCAGAGATCGCAATTGAATAGATGGACCTCCATCGCGAACCTCCAATCCATATAATTCGACGCAACTTCGAGTTTTTCGAACGATGACGGAACGTTCACGTTTAATGAAGTAGACGATTCCGTTTTCTCCATGACTTCTGATGGACGGGGAGCGGACTGCTTTGGCGGCGATGGCATCGATTCCGACTGATGCGAGCTCTCCTCCGACCTTTTTCTCGACGCAGCGGTCGACGAAGATACAAGGACTGGCGGAGATTCCGCGACTCGCGAATGCTCAGCGGATGGTGACGATTCCGAAGCTCCTCTTACTCTCCTTGATCGAGTCCGTGGCGGCATCGATGCACCTCTGATTGATTCCAGTACTCAGATTCTTCTATTTTCCGCTTCTGTTCCTCACGCACACCTCCAGATAGTCTTTATGTCTCACTAGTTCACTTCCAGATGGGTCCTGGGCCCATAACCTATTGGAATGAGGAATGAAGGAAAACACGTGTGGTGTGGACTAAAGCTCAAGAAGCAGTATTTCGTTCACCTTTATTTCGCGATGACTCCGCTCATCTTAACCGTCGTAGCGGAGACAACGACTAGGCAGTTAGGGATCTGCGCAACTTCCAACAGGAAACATCCACGATATTGCGAGCAATCTGAGCAATATTCGTTTGTTGCATGACCTTCCCTTCGAAAGCCAGAATATATCTCGATATAGCGCGATACTGGATCGACAGCGTCGGAGGTGACCGGCAGGAGTTGGACATCTGAGACACGTCAATGAGATTATGCCGATGAGAAGAGCCTTAGGGAGACGATCACATATTCAGTGTCCGACATTCGGGGGCCCGAAAGATTCACGTCGGAATGACCTCGTACTCCATGAGTCCCTTGATCCGAATCCGAATTCGAGCTCCGATCTCCACCGTCAGCGCTTGACCTCGTTGAGCCAGCCCAGTTTTCAGCTCGTGTGTGTTTTCCGGCTCCATCGGTCAATGTGTCTATTTCTGGCTAATATTGCGTGCGGTTAATTCTTCTTGTCTTGCTAACCCTCCGGTCGATGAGAGCAGACCTGCCTCCCGACGTGACCGGGACCGGACTCGATGAGAATAGTAGCAAGCATCTAGATCTAGATCGAGCTTTCGAAACCGGAGAGGCGGATCTGCATAGAAACGAAGGAAAACAAAGTGCGCTCAACGATAGATCCGATCACTTTGTAGGGATATTCGGAATGAACCCATCAGATCTGGCGGTCACGAAAGGCCTCGGAACCATTGGTCGAAATCAGTCATGGATCCACATTACCCCGTCTATAATAATCCTTTTTAGAAAACCTTGCGAAGTCTAGCGGTCAGCTCCCAGGGCCCACCTCTGTGGGTTCAAACTCGGGTGACTACTTTACAGAGCGAAATCATGTGTCATACCACCCTTTTTCCGTATTCATGGCTTCGCATGCCGATCGGCACTTTGCAACATCGTCAGCGCGCTCGTTTATCCGAGGCGGCGCCAGGATATTCAAAGTTGTCTGCGCTCTTGAACGAGCTCTGGCCGTCGAGAAAACCTCCTCAATTTTTGTCCCTCTCATTCTGGAGATGTCGCATGCACAACGACGACTCCTCGACAGCGGAATAGGGGCAAAGAAAGTTTCTGCCGAAATGACCATACACCACCCGTCCGTCCCCTGGAATCTCTCAGCCGCGGCGCTCCGCTCTTGCGCCTTTCCGAGGTGTTCGTGGATCCGATCGTCTGCCCTTGGGTATTTGTGGCTGGGTAATGTTCTCCTGGAGGTGGACTGAAATTCCGGCGGATTCGCTGGTTTCATTCATAGCAGTATTTAAATCGGTAGCTATCCCCCGAGCTATGTTTTGTGGTAAAGCGGCGAGCGAGCATCGTTCCTGTTATCCCTGGCTCACTCGATTTCCTCAACTTCGAAGATGCCAATGACATGCTGAGGTTAGCGCACTCGCCTACAAACCTATCCATAGCGGACGCTGCTTTCAAAACAGCGAAACCCTTGGCAGCGAGAATCCGCGCACGCTCTCTGAGTTTGCGGTCGATTCCTTTGAATAAATATTACAACATTAGAGAAGAGCACCTCGTATCCAATCCGACTCCAGCCTCATAGAGCAGCGCAGGGCTCGTAAACCTCCGTACAAATACGTACCTTCACTAATTATAAAGCACTTTTCTCTACTCCGAGTAACGTGCTGGATCATTTCGCTCGGGAGTAATCAGGCGCTCACGCGACCCGAACCGAAAACATTCTTCCGGCTGCGTGATGCCAGGTCATAATGAATAGGAGGTTTTTTTATTAGATGGTCGGTCACTCCTGGATTCCGGATCCAGGAGCCGATCGATTCCCCGTGAGTCTGAATTGAGAGTGAGCAGTTATTATGACTCCAATCGGGTCGTAATGACAGAGATGCGGATCGATTCCGGCGAAGCCTACGACTTTCCGAAATCAATGCGGTCCGCACGCCATGAGAGTCCCCCGCAAGCGACGAGGATCGCCATATTATCCTACCGTGGTCATGATATGATGATGCGTATATAATCATCATGTAGACGCCCGCCGGAGATGCTACAAGCGCGGGCGCATTCCTCCGGGAAAAATTTGAAGTGGACTGCACACTGAGTCCTCAGCAGTCGTACCCGCTGAAGGCTAAGAACGAAGGTTGACTCTGAGCGAGCATCGATGATCTAATGTGACTAGCCCTGTCTTCCATAGAAAGAGGTGGCGCTGCAAGCGCGGCTCCGATATAGCTCAACTCATGAAGGGATCACTCCATAATTTGGATGTTAGAAAGACAGGGTAGTTTCCCCATTCCAAATAGCCCTATCCTATGATATCCTCCCTCGAACCTCGCATAAGCACATAGGGCAATCGCGGTCGATCTCTGTGAGCTCGAGCTCCAAAGTTTCCGCCTCCCAGAACGCGTGTCAGATCTGTCAAACTTCCGAACGATGCAACAAGCTGTCAGCTCACCCCTCGGCTCGAACGCTCTAGTTTCCTCAGAACCTGATCAATCCACCGATCAGTGGCGTGTAGCGGACGGATCGTTGCAGAAACTTTTCTGCACGGAGCTCAGCTCCCGAGAAACTTCATCGACTCTTCGCATGCACATCGGATCACCGTAATCAACATCATCACGATGAGCTCCCTCTCCCATTATCGGCGTCAGCAGTCCCATAATTGTCTCGATCTTCATACGAGTAAATCTCATACATACGATGCCTCACAATACAAAGCTTGGGGCGAGGGAAGGATGCTCAGAGGGAGTTAATGCTTGGAGAAAAATCTCACTCTCGCGAAGTCGAGCGCCGGAGAGGCTTCGGGAACAGCTTATGAGTCGATGGGATTTTTCCAGACGATAATTTCGACGATCCACGGGGCTTCCCTCATGGCACTCATTGAGTGTCAGCTAGCTCTCTCAGGCTTTTCGCTGGAGCGAGCTTGACAGCAGCTATGGTCACATCACGTCACCCTTGACGCGGAGCGTGAACCGACGAACCATCGTGAAATCAGCCCAATCATTTTCCTCAGTCAGTGTATTAACAGGTTCACTGCAGTGTTCATCAAGTTGAATAGACCACAGTGCCCGAACTACGGACTACGGATGAATTCCGTGGAACGATTCTACGGTTTACGACATAATTGAAAATACGAGAATCCACCGTACTACGGCTTCAAAGGCATACGGAGCGGAACCGTAGTACGGCGGTACTATCTACGGAAGTTACGGAAGAGCACCGTTGTACGGCAAAACGGTCTACGGAGTGGAGCCGTAGTGGGTTTTTACCGTCTACGGAGTGGGACCGCGGTAAGGTTCCGCGGCTCAGCGAGCGGCATTTTAGGACTCCATCGTGGTCTCAAGTAAATCTGCACGCGCTCGAGAGAGCTTGGTGTATATTTTCGTTTCGAGAATTGAGATCGAGACACATGAGTCTCGGAGACGTATTTTCCGGGGATGTAATCAGGCTGAGACGCTGAGACGATAATCCACCCTTCGATGATATCGAGAAATTCAAAGCGTTCGATGACTCGGAAGTCGCGTCCGACCACATTCCGGATTTATGTCAATGACTAATAACTCAGTTTCGAGACTTGATTCAAATCGGCGACGCGAACTTCAGAGTTCGTCTTCAAGACCGGTGAGCCAGCTTGGGCGCCGACGCAGTACAGGCCATGTATTCCGTGTCCGCATCCTAGCTATCAAGCAAGTTTTTGGCATGGCCGACTCGAGATGCTTCCATCGTGCCATCGATTTGTGACGAAGTCTATCGGTGTGAATATCGGCGTTCGTTTTCGACTCTATCTCCTGAGGGGTCTCCGCGGTCACCAGCGGATGGATAAATGAAGTACCCAGAGTGTTCCTTAATGAGAAGAGACTCGCGAGCCTCTGAAACCGCATGACCACATCCAAACTGTAGAAATACCTTTTCACGAAACGCAGTGAGATTCTTGGAAGCCTTCTCCTGCTTCCCGCCGCTTCCCTAATCCCTCGAAACAATGCTCAGTCGCTCAGCTCAATCGTTCCCCGGGCATTTTCCAGCATCAGAGGTCCTAAACTCTCGTGAAGTCCCCAGCGAACCTTGATCAGAGCTCCAAGAACACAGTCCTCTTACAGAATGGTATTCCGGAATAGCTGGATATCAGCTCGTCGACCGGAATCGCCTCGATATATGTATTCACATACAGCTGTTTCAGTGACGAAGATTGCTGCGGCTCAGATCGTGTTCCGGCGGAAAAGCAATGCCGCGGTGGCTTATAGGCGAGAAAATCTTTCACATACATACTATATTCACCCGGGCGAAGTTCCGCCATGGGTAAGATTGGGATGCTGATGACAAGCGTGCTTTCGGAGCAGCAATGGAACGAATCGAGGCACATGTCGATATCGGTGATCGACATCGGGCTCTGGACCTGGCGACTCGAGATTTGCGATTGGCGATTCGAGGCTCTTGAGCAGCCTCGCGGGCGATTGCACTCTACGTCGACATATAGCTGAATGCTGAACATTCGATTATTCGACATCGCGACTCGCGATAAGGCATCAAGAGCGAGTCTTGCTGAGCTCTCGACTCAGTGGAAGCTAAGACACTAACTCGTCGTACGACCCCAGGAGCACAAGCAAGCTTCGTTGGAAGTGTGTTAGAGTTAGGACTCGTGTCCCTGTACGAATCTTGTTCCTTAGCATAAGGCGATCGTGCGTACTCGAATCCTTCTTCCTCCACTGTTCATCAGATGTCGGTCCGAAAACGTCAGCGGCAACACGGCGAGATTCCAACACACTTGGACGAAACTCCATCCTTTCGGTCGCAAGATCGTGGCGTACTCAATTCGCATTTGAGACATCGTGCTATCCATGAATTACCGCGGGATGTCGAAAATCGGCACCTGAACTTTTCTTGAGATGGATTTTTAACTCTCGTAGATTCCCTCGAATCAGATCGGGGGATCCAGAGCGAATCTGCAACGTCCGCGGGCGACTCCATCTCCGAAATATCTTCTCAATTGAGTTCTCAAGACGTCGAGCGAAGTCAAAGTGAGCTCGTGCATCGGAAGTCGCTTGCTTGTATTAATAATTGACCGGAATCGCTCGATTCTCACATTTTTCTGCTCGTCAGATCCGATCTGGGACGACTTTGACAAGATCGACGACAAGTCCGCTAAATGCAAATGGTGCCCGGCGGTTCTGAAAACGGGGAACGGCAGCTACACCGGATTAAGAGGACATCTGGCGATGCATGCCAGACAAGGCAAAGTCGTTCAGAGGGAGAAGCTGAAGAGTTGGCTTATCGGAAGTATGATAAGCACGTTAAATGTGCCATGCAGAGCCTTCGATTCCGCGATCTTGCGCAGTCTATTCTGGCTCGCGCGGCTCGGTCCAGTCAGCGACCATATAGCTCGGCGGTACATAGATTCCGAGGCCAAGTGAGTCAGAATCCAAGTCTCGTAGTGGCAATTTTTCCCCTCGTTCGAATTACGGCTTCCGAGGTTTCATACCACCCATCGAGATCGGTCTCCGATTCACAGGCGGATGAGGGAAGAGCTTCGAGGGGCTCTCACAAAGCTGAAGGAAGAAGGAGCCGTCTTCACACTAACGGCTGATGAATGGACGTATCAAAGGAAAAGATTCCTCGGTAAGCGCCTCATGGTCGGGAGGAAGAATCACGAATAGCGTAACCATAGCTATACGACTCGTGAAATATTCCTAAAATGTAAGAAGGCCGGAAATCCAAAATCTCCAAATTCTCTGTGACACCTAGGTGTCACCTTACATTGCTCGCGCCTTATCCCGTGTATCGGCGGTCAACACGTGAATCTACTCTCGAGATTCATGGACCGGGCCACCACAGCGAGTATCCAGGAAAGTTTGCTCCGAAATCTCGCAGGCTTGGGTCTAGAAATCACGGACATAAGTGGTCTGACGACGGACGCCGCTTCGGTGATGCGGAAACTTGGAAGGAACCTCGAGAGAGCTGCGGCACCAAAACCGTTCTACCATCAACTGTGCTTTGCGCATGGACTCCATCTTGCTGTTCAGGATGCATTTAGAATGTCAGAGAATTCTAGCCCAGATGCAGTTGACGAGGCTACGGGAGAAGAATCGAATCCTGGGCCCTTGACTTCGGTAGACGTTTCTGGAGATACGGAATCTCTTGAGGGAGGAGTCGAGGGTAAGATTTTCCCTACAGCTCCGAAATACCTATTATCATTAGGATACATTGTCCAGGCGATTCTGATCTAGCAGAAGCTTCCCGTCGCCTCAGATTCATCGGAAGACGCGGATGCTTTATCATTCGAGATCGATCCAGACAGTGAGCTCGACAGCGACCCGAATGGGGCATCGGTGGCAACTCTCCTCAAAATCATTCGTAAGGAAGTCCGGAAAGTTCATAGGAGCTCCTCCTTGAACGATCAACTCATCGCGGCCGTAGCATACCTGGGCCTGTCGACCAAGAGGAAATTGGTTCTTGACGTGCCAACGAGATGGAATAGTACCCTGCGTATGCTGGAGAGCTTCCTGGAGCTCGAAGATGCTCTCCGACATCTCTTCGGAGATGAGTTTCCGCTTGGTCGCACGGAGCTTTCGAGAATCAAAGAAATTGTGGATGCCCTGTCCATAGTGGAAGAATGTTCGAAGAGACTTTCCTTGAAAAAGCTCACCTTGTATAACGCAGACTGTGCTCTGCAGGTGAGTCTCAGTTTCTAAACAAATCTGCTAATTCTATCTTCCGTGGCGCAGAGCTGTGAGGCCTCGACTATTTTCCTAGGTCATGGTGCGAAAGCTGAGATCAGAGACCACGGCCTTCGCGGAGACGCTGGTACAACGCATCTGTTTGCGCATACTCCAGAGGAGAGGTGTGGCCTCGCGACTTTGCAGGTTTGTGCACGACAGGGGAGAAGAACCGATCCTGGAGAATTGGCTCGAGGAGGCTCGTGATAAAGCAGAAGACGGAGAACGGATCAGTGGTACCTTCGCTGATAGCGGCAACATTGAGAGGGAGATAAAGCGCTTCTTGCAAACGGATAGCTGCGATCGACTTACACCTCGTCTGCCTAGAGATTCGATTGAGCTGGACGAATTCGAAGTGTCAATGCAAGCTGAGCGGGGAGAAATCGTTGCGCAGTCGGTCCCCATCAAGGAGGTTGTGAAGCTCCTTAAGCGAGGGTATAAGCATCAGTATTTTGCCGCGCCCAATGCTTGAAACATTGGCAGCGATACAACCTACGAGCGTGCCCGCTGAACGTCTCTTCAGTCGAGCGCGTCACGCCCGTCGGTTTTGCCAAGAAAGTATGAGTGATGAGCGATACGCCAACATACTGATGCACTGCCGATGGCAGCGCCACAGGGTATAAAAAGGATAACCTTCTAATAAAGTAACGCATTATTCCCACCCTTCGTTGTCGGCGTGCTACATTTTGGTGGCAGCGGTATGGACAAAGTGACATGCCCAGAAGTCGTCGACACTCTCGCGACGCTCATGGAGCAAATCATCTCTGTCAGCGATCTACCGCAGTTTAACCCAGAAAACCCGAAGAAATGGTTGAGGCGTCTAGAGATGGATGCCGCAGTCAATCAATGGACGGAACAGAAAGTCATACGCCTCGCCTATCGGACCATGGACGACGACACCAAGGCTTGGTTCGTACACACCGGTCCATACGAGAACTGGGAAAAGTTCAAGGAGGCACTCTACGGACAATTCCCGAAAGGGAAAAAGAAATCTCCGTCTGAATACTACAACCGGAAAAGATTCCCCAACGAGTCATTCACGGGTTTCATCCGGAAGAAACAGTCGTTGCTGCGGGAATTAGAGATACCCTTCGATTTCTCAAACTTCCTAGATGAGATAGAGAACTCATGTAATTCGGTGAACTTCAGGAACTTCATTGTCTCCGCCAACCCCGAAGATTTCGAGGCACTGATGGAGGTGGCCGTCAAGTACAAAGACCAACAGTCGAAGATAGAGACACCGATAAGCCAAAGACAGGAGCCGTCAGGAAAGACTAAGCCGCCAATTAGGACACCAGAAAAAGCATCGAAAGTTTGCTTCAAGTGTGGGAAGAGTGGACATTTCCGAGCAGAATGCAGTCAGTACGGTCGTAAGCTCCAAGTACAATGCATCGGGAATGATTCTGCAAACCCCTTCGAAATGCGAGTCAACATCCAGGGAGGACTCAGGACGGCCACGCTAGACACGGGCGCCGATGTCAACGCGATATCACCGACCATTCTCAACCTGGACGACCCGAACCTCGATATTTTGAAGCCAACAGAGAAGCCTTACGTGACAGATGCTCAGAGAAAACCCATGCACGTCATCGGTGCCGTCGAATTGGAAGTCGACGGGTCACGGGAACCATTTTTCATCATCAAGAATTTATCGAAGGAAGTCATCCTGGGTAAACCCTTCCTCACCAAATCATTCGATCTCGTCAATAAAGTTCAGGATTCCCAAGCTTATTCGCGACCGAGTTCTGCTTGTAAAGCTAAGAGCGGGACGGTGATACCCCCACAGGCAGCGATGTTCGTGAAGGCTCTAACGGAGAAGCCGAAAAGTACCCTGCAACTGGACGGTACATTACACTGTGCTCCCGGCAGCCAGTTCATAACACCGTATAGCATAGTGAGATCGAACAAGGGGGGTGACTGTGAAATCCTGGTGGTGAATTTGGAAAATACACCCATATACCTCAAAGAAGGAACATCACTTGGGCAAGCCCATGAGCCAATGGAGATAACGAAATCGGCTGAGAAGAGAGTAGATTCCAGTTGGACGAAGAATGAAGTACGACTAGGAAAAGACTTGACGAGAAGTCAAGAAGATCGCCTGATCCGTATGTTCAACGAAGAATTCGCGAATCTGTTCGGTCAGCCCGACAACTTGTCCTGTACCGGCCTTGTACAACATACCATTCCGACAGGAGACACGCCACCGATCGCGTTTCCAGCGAGACGCGTAGCCCCTGTCCAGCGGCAGACAATCACCAAAGAAGTGGACGGAATGTTGAGTTCTGGAATCATAGAACCCTCCTCGAGTCCCTGGGCGGCACCGGTAGTTTTGGTGAAGAAGAAAGATGGTTCTATACGGTTCTGTGTGGATTATCGGAAGTTGAATACAGTCACTAAGAGGGACGTTTACCCACTCCCGCGGATAGAGGATGCGCTTGATGCCCTCTCCGGTAATAGCTACTTCAGTACGTTGGACCTCATAAGCGGTTATTGGCAAGTTGAGATGGCGCCAGATCACAAAGCGAAGACCGCCTTCTGTACCCCCGACGGGTTGTTCCAGTTCAAGCGGATGCCCTTCGGGTTGGCAAACGCTCCGGCCACTTCCCAGCGGTTAATGGACCGAGTCATCGGACCGCTAAAGTACCGAATGGCCCTCGTCTACCTCGATGACATAATTATCTATTCGAAGGATTTTGGAACGCATCTCACGGACCTCAGGGAAGTGTTGAAGAGGATTCAAACAGCGGGGCTGAAGTTGAAAGCAAAAAAGTGCCTGTTCGCCACGAAAGAAGTCACGTATCTAGGCCATAAAGTCACTCCCCATGGTATAGCTCCTGACCCCGAGAAGGTTGCCGCGGTGAAAGGGATCCTTCCACCGACTAACCTTAAGGAGCTGAGGAGCTTCTTGGGACTGGCGTCCTATTATAGGCGTTTTATCAAGAATTTCGCCGCGATGGCCGCACCCTTGTACGAACTCTTGACGGACACAACCTTCGACTGGTCGAAAAAACACCAACAGGTGTTCGAAAACATTAAGGAGGTGATAACGAAAGAACCGGTCCTATGTCATTACCAGGATGGTCTCGAGACCAGATTACAAACAGACGCGAGTGGAACCGGCCTCGGAGCTGTACTCGTCCAGGTTCTTGAGGGCAAGGAAAGAGTAGTGGCCTATGCAAGTCGCCGCCTCACGAAAGCCGAAATGAAATGCCACTCGTCGGAAACGGAGTGTCTCGCTGTGGTTTGGGCGATACAGAAAATCCACTCTTACCTGTATGGCCGGCACTTCAAAGTTGTGGCCGATAGTATTTCATTGAAGTACCTAAAGAGTAAGGCGAACCTTTGCCCAAAACTCGTCCGGTGGGCAATGGCCATACAGGACTATGACTTCGAGGTCGTGCATCGGAGAGGGGTGGACAACGGAAATGCTGACGCCTTGTCAAGGCTCTCTGTCGCCACTCTCTGCGTCGAACGCGTCCGACGAGAACAGGGCCGTGACCCTGCCCTCCGTGATCTCCTACGAAGGCCGTCTGAAGGGTACACCGTTCAGGACCAACTCCTTCATCGCAAGGGTCGTCTCTGTATCCCCAATGTGTTGATGACTGACGCCATCAAACTTTGTCATGAGGACGACATGGCTGGACACCCAGGTATTTGGAAGACTCAGAGGCGCGTGAATGAACGTTTCGATATCGGCAAAGGGTTTCTCGCCAAGGTCCGCAGATTTGTTAAGGAGTGTGGCGTCTGCCAGAGGCAAAACAGGGGACGGTAAAAATAGGGCTGTTGCAACCTGTCAAACCCCCGACCCGCCCCTTCGAGAAGGTGGGTCTTGATTTCGCAGGGCCTTCCAACATCCCTGGAGAGCGGGCATGGTATGTCTTCGTAGTCATCGACTACTGTACTCGATATGTTCACTTGTATCAGACGAAACGAATCTCAGCCCGAATCGTGGTGCGTTCTCTGTCCACCTTAATGGGTACAGTGGGGAGAATCGGATCCGTAGTTACGGACAATGCGATGTGCTTCCGGAGTGACATATTTGGGGATTATCTCCGGACGTCGGGGATTTCGCTACATGCGGACAGCCATTGGTCATCCCC
>NW_003805494.1:0-3810 GCF_000255335.2 Galendromus occidentalis | reverse complement strand
CAGCGAGCTCGCTTATGTTGAGGCGGGAATCGTCCGAAGCTCCACCCGGCAGAGATGGGGGATCGGGAATCGATGGATTTGAGTCGGCATTGAGAGCTTTCGAAAATTGAAGGCCAAGAGCTGAGGCTTTATCCTCGGGAGTAATACACAGTCGTGTGGCTGTCTTAAGCACTGGGATCGGTTCACGGGATCGTAAGCGAGCGTTCGCGTGCCGATAGAATTCGCGCGGGTTTCGGGGGTTAAGCGTCGATTCGGAAAAGAGCCGAAGACGGGTACATGCCTTCCTAAGCCTGTGGTGAAGAACAGGGTCGGATGGATGGGTTAGCTGTTTGCGGGCGATAAAGGATCGGATACTGGCTTTACGGGAACCCAGGACTGATGTTGGGACAAAGTCTATAATGAGGGCTGCGCATAGATCTACAAGGAGGTTGTACATATCATTGCAGTCAGTACAGGGTGAGAAGAAATCAGACCACTCAATGCGTTGGAGAATTTGGACGATGGAGCCCACATCCATTGAGTTGAACTGATATCGCTGTGATGGGCGAGGAATCGCCAAGAAACCCAGAGTGAGTTCGGAGTTGATGGAATAATGATCGGAGTCTATGGGAGGAGGCCCGACCTCAATGTTACGGATTATATCCGGATCGGTACTGAGCAAAAGATCGAGGCAAGCGCCATCTTTATGCGTTGGCACCTGGATGAGTTGTTGCAGGTTACAATTGTAACAGCAATTGAGGAGTGTATCCTCACAGCTGTTTGAGTCTCCTCTGGGAATGTTTGACCAGACTAGGCCTGGTAGATTGAAATCGCCGATGACAATAGCACACACATCATCTGAGAACAATGCGCGGATTAGATCACAGGCCTCAGTTATGCGACTTCTTTTAGATTCAGCTCTACCAGTCGGGGTTATATATATACAGAGGAAACGTAGCGAGAAATCATCACCTATAACTTCGAACGCCACAAACTCTGAGGAGAACCTCGGGCACAAGCGAACAACTCGGAGGCTCTTGTTTAGTAGTACACAGACGCCGCCTCCTCGGCTAGGTCTATCATAACGGAAAACCTGGTAACGGCCGCCTAGAGATAGTTCGGCGTCTCGAACAGAGGAGTCGAGCCAGGACTCGGTAATGAGAAGGATGTCGATCTCGTATGCGATACAATATTGTTTGATAGCATCGATAGCACCTGGCTTGGCCATGGAGCGGGCATTGATGTAGCAGCATTTTGTAGGGAGATTCTTCGGTGGTTGGAGGGATTTGGTCGAAAGCGGCGCGGGGGAGACGTGAGCCGCTGAGTAACCCGTAGAGGAAGAGGATGCTAGCCCATCACCATGGGACTGGAGGGCGTTGAGTTTGGGTGAGGACCGTCGCGGATTTCCTTCTCCATGATAGTCGGAAACAACGCGATCGGGAGATAGAGTACCATTGAGAGGGCGAATGATTATGCTCTCGGTCCAGATGTCGGGAGTAAGGAGAGCGGCTTCATCCTCACTAGTGTCGACGTGTAGACAGAAGGATGAGTAATTTGGGTGCGGGGTTTTTAGTTTCGATACTGTGAGGCTTCCTTTGACATTGGGTTTGATGATATGGAAGAGTTGCTTCGTGCCAAAGTCAGGAGCGATTCGAGAAACAAAGATTTTACGTTCCAAGTGTTTCTTAATGACGGGTATGGCAGATGTGTTAGCCGGTAGAGTCCCGATAAGTGCAGGGGGGGTGACAGTCTTTCTATATGTTCCTCGGTGATCCGGGTCGAGCTCATTTTGCGCCTTACGTCGGGATGTGGAACCGGCACTGTTTTTTGGGATTACCCGGTCACGGGATATGGTCGAGTCGAAGTACTGAAAACTCCACGTGCGGCCGTCTGCTTTTTTACGCTCGCCACCGCGGAGAACGCGGAGACCGCTGAGAGCGAGAGCGCGCCGCCGCGCGGATGGTCTCGCGATTGGATCGCTCGAACTCGGACTAATTGTAAGGCGCCATGAGCGGCCCCTTCCCGACGCGACGACATCTCGCATTTATTGAACAATTAGAAATTGAGTGGTCTTCTCTTGAGCCGATATATCATGCTCTGAACACTAATATGCATCGTGCTCTGATATAGAGCTTTGTGAGATACGCTATCACTTCGCTCGATTCCGTCAATTCGTCTCTCGTGAATCGTGTGTCCCTGCGTGTGTGTAGGTGTGGATGCAGACCAAATATCGCGCCGGCCTTCCGGACGCTTCACTCGGGAACAGGCGCAATCCTCGCCTTGATCCGATACGCGAAAAAAATCGGCTCAAAAACAACGCGGAACAAATCCGAATCGATTCTAAAAGTTTTGGAGCCTCGCGGGTGAAGGTTCCTCCGCTTCTAGTGTAGCCGGTGTATGACGAGGAATTCGTCCCCGTGAGCCCTGATTTGAGAATGTTTCGTCTCATGGGTCCTCGCCCCGTCAGGAGGCTCCAGGTTGTTCGGAAACCAAGTCAAGGGAGGGCCCCGAGCAGCTCATCAAGGTATACCTATCAATATAAAGTTCCCACATACCACAAAATAGCCCTCCCGGAACTTCTGTGGACAGTGGAATTTCCCTCTCTGCTGAAATGATTAATTGTGCCCGTCGATGTCTATGTCCTTCTTCGGCCGGCTCCTCAAAAACTCCGTTGACACAGCCGATTCCCCGGCGTGATGATTCGATTCGAGCGGAAACGACCATTCTGACTTTCGCTTCGCCTTTATTGTACCACCAGCGCTAGAGTGGAATACAGGGGCCGTACATGTCTACAGCTACAGCCGATGGTGCGACCAGCCCGAACCATCGCGCGGGAATCCCGCCCTCATTGTGTCGGTGGGAGGGAGAATGAAACCATCCGGACTCCACATCCTGCTCCTCCTTTTACGGGATGGGATCTGCTTGAATAATAATTCAGGATATATCAACTTTCCAAGAAAGAAATCGATTTTCTATGCATGTTTTTGGCCAGCCTTCTGAGAGACGGCCTGAACGACATCGTAGCGACTCCGCACGAAGTCCCCGCGTGGGATTGCTCAATGGGATGCGGAAGGCGATGATCCTATGGATCGACGACGGGGTTGGAGATCGCAGCTCCTCACTTATACGACTGGAGGCGTGCAGAACGGATTTATTCGATCAGTTTGATAATCTTTTTCACGATTGGGAGACCGATCTTAAGGCCGGCGTCGAAGCTCCGCGGACCTGGTCCGACGTGGCTGATGATGCATGTCTGCATTTCCGCGAAAAGCTCCGCGATATCAATCTGCGAAACTTTAGCCTCGCTGATGTTCAATGCGGCGGCCACATATGATGGATCGAGGCGCCTGACGAATGTCGCACTGCAATCCAAGAGTTCCTTCGTCTCCTCCATGCTCATCTGATAGCGGTTTCGTCCCGTTGCGTTGCTGTCCATGGAACAAAGGAATGAACCCTTAGCCCAATCAAACTCTCAACGCATGCAAATCAGTGACATGTCAACGGAGACCCACCCGACACAGGAATTTACTCACGTTCTGACTGTGAACGACGTGCAGGCCTTGTAAGTGATGCAGGTGGCCGGCAACACTAAATCGGAGATCCTCCCCGCTCCCGATGGGATCTTCTTGATTCGCTCTAGGAGGATCTTACTGCATTTCACGACGAACTTACGGGTGACAGAAGCGTAGAATTTCCTCTCTTCTGTGGTTGTCCTGTAGTTTTCGTCGTAACTGCAGGGAACGAACTTGGTCGATATCGACGTGGCCGTCAACGAGAGCATGATCGATACGAGACATGTCGTTGCCCGCCCATGCATACTGTTTGGTCTCT
>NW_003805493.1:1518-13664 GCF_000255335.2 Galendromus occidentalis | reverse complement strand
AACGCATTGACGAAACCCATTTCGAAATCGGTGGAGATCGCCTCAGGAGCGAAAGCGGGCCAGGCAGCTCGGATGAGCTGTATCATGCGTGCGTACGAATTTTGACTCTTGTCTGGCAATAAGGCGTAGCACACTGGGAACACGAATTCCCCCCGTTGGGCAAGAACCGCAACGATCTGATACATAGAAGCATGGAGGCGCCAAGCTGAAGGTACCGTCCACGAAGATTTTCCGCGAGAGACCAATCCATTCACCCACGGACTCGCGTCCGAAGAGGAGAATTCTCGCAGGATCGCCTTCTCCTAGGGAATGTGAACAAGTCAGAGTTACTGAACGCGGTTCTGATTGGAGATTATAAGGGGTCGAAACGAAGATGGAGTATCTACTAGTACAGCTTGGATTTCACCGGATCTCACCTGTGTCGCCGATAAGAAAACGCTCAAACACGCCGGGCTCACTCTCGTACATCGTTAGCTCTTCCGGAATCACAATCGACGACCGATCTTGTGGACTCGCCGCCGGCCGCATGGCATTCTTACGGGCTCGGTTTATTGATCTGGAAAGCGTTTCGCAGCTTGGCAGCACAAGTTTTGCGGCTTGGGTCGACGACTCGAAAACACTTTCGATCAATTGCAATGGAGTCTCCTGGCACTCCTCGGCTCTTCGTTTCAGAGCAGTTCGTTTCGCCGCAACTTCCACTGCACTTGGGTTCGGCTCGTCACTGTGTACACCGAGCACCTTGAGAACTCCGTCATCCGAGGCTGAAGTGTGTAGTCGAGCCTTGCAGGCTCCGAGATGGTGACAGCGCCAGAACACTCTCGTGCCATCTTTGCTGCATTTGTCACGGATATAGATATGTCCATCGTGGGTTCGTTTGCATTTTCCGCGCTGCGATACCAAATTATTGCTGTTCGACGGGGAAGCCATTGCTAGGTGGATATTTCCTTTGAGGGATATTGCGATTCGTACAGCGATCGGATGACAACAAAGGGAGCTACGCTTTTCCCCTCTCAAGTTCAATATCTCTCTGCACGTTCGGCATCTTCGTTCTTCCCGGCGGGAACTTCCTGACGCTAGCGCAGGCGGTGCTAGGATATTGATCCATGGCACCTTCTCCGATCTCATCAAGGCTATCGTTTGGAAACACGAAGGAGAGTATATACCCTGTAAGTATAGTCATTGTACGTTGTGAAGATCGTTGTAGGTACATTAAGGTATCTTAAGCCGAGAAATATGAAGTAAATTAAAGATCGATAAGAGCGGGGCCTTCATTTGGAAACTCGAAGAAGAATGATGGAGGCTCGGCGATGAGTTGTCCGGCGATGAGTTCTATCGGCGATGAGCTGTCCGAACATTTCTGTGATTTAGTTCATGGCAAAAAAGAGGGTACGGAGAGAGAATCAAGCTCCTAAGCAAGGAGAACAAATTTGAAGAAATTGATGTCGGAGCAAACTAACAGTTGCATGATCCATAAGCTCGTGGAATTGGTGGGAGACCGACGTCCTTGTGTCATTTGAATGCATCAGAGGTCGAGCTTCGCAGTCATGATTCCGAGAGCTCATTGACGGCGACGAAATTCTGTGGCATCCTTTTGTCGATCAATAGTCTCATGAATGCCCGTCTCTGGCGGCGGAATAGGATAGGAGACGAGTTCCCAGACATCTTTCATATTATTAATCGAGTCGGATGAGCATACGAAATTGTCGTTTCATCCATCTCCTCTCACGAGGCGACGTACTGACGGAGAAATATTCTGGTTCAAGATTACTTATTCGATACTAGCGGATACGCCGTAGTCATTCTTGGACGTTCTTCAGCGAGCCATGCAGCTGTAGATAAGGGTAACGAGTTCACGAACAATTACAGTCACATCCAATCGCTGTTGAGGAAGGGTTAGGGGAATCGGGACAAAGCTAGGCGATTTTCGACAGTCTAGCCCCTCGTATTTGTTGATTGCTGGATAAAGAATTCATTTTGTGGAGATGACGACAGATTCCCCCGCTTCGATATGCCGATTATGGTGAATTGGATCCGGGGTCTAAGACAGCCTCAATAAAAGTGTTATAACGACATCCTGAAATGAGAAAATTCATCTGAGTTCAATCAGGCTTAGAGGACGTATAACGTGTTTTCGACCACGACCACACTATTACACGACCAATCGTCCTTATTGAGAGCCTCGACGATCCAGGGCGACTGAAAGCATGCCAGGGTTTGTTGTGTCAGGCCAGGGTTTCTGGAGATGGGATGGACCTGTAAATAGTCGCGGCTGCGCGACACCGCATTCTCATTACCCGTGGACTCCCAGTAAGGAGGTCTCCACCTGACCAGCTAAATTGTGGAAGCTCAGTCACAGATGCCGAAGATCAAAGATCGGTGGCCGGATAACCTGACTTCGTCACAACATGGTCAGGAAATACTTCACCGAGGTCTGCGACGTTTCCCTTGATTAGGTATCTAATTCCGATCGACGGGTTAGACAATCGGTCAATCTCACCTCATGTGTCAGAATCACGTTGTCTCCATAACGAGCAGGGGGAGAACACTCCTCCATCAGATTTCTCTCATTAAGACAGGTGAACATGAGATTGAGAACACATGTGCGTTCGATGTCGTAGGGTAGTGTTATAAATTTATTATCCAGTCTCCAATAAGATCACCATAGTATCAGTCCTCGGTTAATGATCCTTCCGCATCGGGATATCCCCTCTCCATCTCCCCCTTTATCTTGAGAATTTCGTAGGTACAATATTTCCTGCATTACATGTTCCCTCCCATTCGTAACCTCACAAGGGTTCGATCCTCACAGTTCCATGTTTTTCCTGCCTCTCGGAGCCTACCTAATTCTCATACATTATACCGCTTCACAAACCATTAGAATTCAGAATTCACATGATTATCACTGAATCCTGACAGACTCAAATCAACAACAGGAATTCTACGTCAGTACTTGATGAACGTGGCTCCAAGGGAGTGAGAAGCTCGACGGTGAGTGAATCTAGAGGAGTCGTTCAATGCTTATTTGCATAATGCGTCACATCGTCAATCTAAGACGTCTCCGGTCATTCAATGGAATTGTTCGTCCGTCGCACACTGAGAACGTCAAAAAACACTTATACTGACACTTCTGCAATATGTAGCCAGTTTCATACGAGATCTAGAACGGAGGAATCGAGGGTCTCCCGCTTGATGTAGTGACCCCGAACCGAACATTTAAAACATCACAGAGGGGGAATGATAAATAATCATCATCCTAAGGATCTCTATTCCTCATAACACGGTGTGTAGTTTCAGATCGAGGTCAAACCACGTTTTCCGTCAATAAAATCTACTAAAGCGAGAGATTCGGGGTAGTCTATTTCATCCATCGAAGATACGAACCAGCGAGGAAGACACATGATCGGTAGTTGAATGGGAACAAAGCGGATGAGGCTCTTGTGATTCTGGCTCGTCCAAGCAATAAATCTCGGTTGCAGAAGCGTCTCATTCAGGAATCAAGACATGCAGTATTCTCCGAAGAACTCAAGTTAAATATCCGGAGCAGGGGCGAGCGCAGTTTTTCCGGGGCTAGCCGTTCCGACTAAAGGAGCAACGAGTTCTAGAATTTCATCATGCACTCAACGGGTCTATGCACCCGCAAGCGCACGCCTCAAGCCCATTGTGACTCATTGACAGTGCCATTGGAACGATGCCAAAAGCTGGGATCGTGAAGCTTCTAGGGAGAAGCTCCGATTTCGGGAGTTGAAAGCCTCATGTCTTTGTACCAAGAGAAGCCATTCCATATAGCATTGAAACTCTAGCTGTAGCCCTCCCGAGAACGGGACTGGAACCCTCGAATGATCGCCCGTTTCGGCTGGAGGGTTCGACTCAGACCGACGATTTGTGAAATCAAGTGTGATGTCATGCGAGACTGAATCAGTGGAGAAAGCAGAATTTCGAAGGGCGACACCTGCCATCCGTCGGGGATGAAGTCTGGATCGGTATCACTGCCGAAGCCGGATCATCACCAGATCGAATTTCGACGAGTTTTTGCAGCGAATAGTACCACCCGCGAAACGGACGTTGGGTGCAGCGTGGAAGGTATTGCCATGGGATAGCGTATGTCTGCCGTATCGGTTGCGAGTTGCGATATGCGTGTGTCCCACGAGAGCTCAGTACGCTGGGAAATGGTCTGGCGATGTCGGGTCTGCCATGCCTTCTGGTTGCTGATCGAGCCCCATTTCTCCTCCGACGTTACCGCCCGGTCCCGCAGAATAACCGGTCTCGGTTACGCCTGCCTTGTATGCTTTGAACTTGAGAAAAGCGTCGGTCCCGTAGAGACCCATCCCAGCTACGGCGAACACCTGAGAATCGAATGGAACTCACTTCAATATGTGCAGTGTTTCCGACAATTCCCAGATCGATCGAGACCCCATTATTTGATTCGCCGAAGACAGACACGATTGGACCGTGGCTGACGGAGGCGGGGATTCAAAGCTGGATGTATGCATGCGAGGCGTGATATTCATTGCTGTTGATTGCTGAGAAGAATCTCTCACAACTAGAATTCCTGAACTTATTTTTGGAAGACGCGACACTTACCGCCAGCGCAAGCATGTGCAAGTCATCTGTAGCATTCAAAGCCGCGGCCAGAGTAGCGATCAAGTATAGTCCTGCCCAAAGCGCTGCATAAGTGAGTTCCTGCAAACAATAGACTCACTTTCAAGAAATGCGATTACTCGAGTGCTTCGGATTCAATCTCCTCCTCAAAACCGTCTCTGTTAGCCCTCGGTTCGCCATTATATTTCTTCCTCGACTTGTGATTTAGTTTTTCTCGGGAGAGCGAGCGTCCCTCGAGATTACCGAAGGAATAAGACAGATCTTCCGACTTCTCACCACTTGAACCCAAGGGACGACAGGGATTTTGTCGAAGATATGTAGTAGATAGAAGAGAAGCAAGAGAATGGTGACCCAGAAGCCGGTCATCGCAACAAAGTTGAACCAACTCGTTGTTCCGCTGTACTTGGGATCGCCGAACTCACTGAACACGAAGCCGATGAGAGCATTCCCCTGGAATGAGGAACTCGATCTTAGCGCTTGAATGCTGATTCTTCGTTTCGAATATGATGGAGCCCGCCAGGCCTTCCCCCAAGTTTCGCCTCTGAGCGAGTCCTCGGGAGAAAATAGGATGACTCGTTCAGGGAAAATGTAACTCTCTCCGACTCTCACCAGCTGACACATCTTGAGGTATCCAGGAATAGTTCGCAGATAGCTCATGTCGAAGTACTGCAGGACCGCCTGCAGTTGCGCTGAGTCGATGAGTCCTGCCATTTTCAGGTCTGAAAAGAAGCGTTGGTCGAGCCCTTGAAGCGAAAAATACTACAACGGAGACCGACGAACTCCGACGGAACTGGAATCATGGTTATTTTTCGAATTCTCGTAGATATCGGAGTGACCAAAAGTCCTCCATTGGGCCGTTTGCGCGGTCGCTTCTCGAGCGAGGAACACCGAGATGAGCCGCCGCACTCACCGGAAGGATACGCGAATGTCAGGAGGTGATCAAGCGATCGTTCGATTTCAGTCGCGGCGGAGCCCGCGTGGAGGCGCCAGCGATCGTTGGGGCCTGTTGCACTCTCGGTTAATTGTGAGGGGGAGCGAGACTGGTAAACTCCGTTTGTCTAGTCTTTACGGAGAGCGGAATTCGAGGCTCCTGCTTGATTAGAATTTAGCAAAAGTCCGAAAAGCCGTGAACTCGCTGACTCCGGGACGGTGGTCAACGATCTCTGTATCCAAAATGGTGGGTTTGGAACGACCGGGAGAGGCTCAGAGAAGCAGGGCTTCGCCTGCAATGTCTGGGACAGGACCCGGAAGAGGGCGCCCCTAGGCGTTTTGTTTTGCCGGGAAGGGGTTGGGGGACCATGCGGGTCCTCGGTGGACAGTTTCGTTTTCTAAAGGTACTAGGTTTCTAGGTTCAAGAAGTCTAGGTTTGCATTCAGGCTGATCTTGAACATGATATTTTTCGGTCCTGATTGCGAAAGATGGGAGACTGTTCTCTGAGGCCCATGTCGGTCTTTCGAGTCGAAAGGCGCCACCTCCGGCTTATCATGAAAAGCCCGGAACATCCGGCGGAAAGGGGAACCCTCAACTTGCGAAGTTCCGCTGAAGAGGAGTGATCGTCGAGCCTCGGGGCACCAAATCGTGCGTGGCCTAGATGGCTCGAGTATCCGAGCTGCTCATTTTGCCAGTCTCGTTATGGGCTCTTCGTGTCCACAGAAGGACTAAATAGGATAGGACACTAGGAATCGCTCGATTTTTTTCACCCGCTCCGCCGGACGTTTGAAAAGACTCCCGAGTATCGAGGGTGAACGTTCTCTCAGAGATTACTGATTGAAGCTATAGGGAATTTCGGACCGAAAAAGACTGCTTCAAGGCATCGCCGCAGCGCAGGGAGTGATTGGGATTGGACCGCTCTAACCTCGGCGAAATAATCCGGACTCTTATTGTCACATCGTGATCATGGGGGAAGATCGACCAAAGATTTTCAGTCTTGAAACTGCTTTGCGTCCCGGGAGCAGGCTCTCCCGGCAAAAACATCGAGGAGGAAATGGGGACAAAACTAAAGCTGCTATCTCGAGCGAGCGCATTGCAGCTCCCCAGAACTCTGGCTCGTGATGCTTGTGCAAAGCAGTGTGTTCGTCTGCCCAAATCTTCAGCACCTCCCAGAGTCTGGTCAAATGTACCGCAAAATCAAGGTGGGAGGGATCAAGGGATTGAGCTTTCTTCCGCGATCTACGTATGTATCTCGTCCACAGCGCAGAACTTCGTCCGTAGCACGCGGTGGGGTTAGGCAACAGATCTCCCGAGGGGGATCGAAACTGAACTGGAATGGATGAAATCAGACAACGAAGCCGAATCATTATTCATTCCGCGGACTCTGTCACACGGGCTGCAGTAAATCTTACGTAGCCACTAGCCACCCATCGCTCGAAACCGTCGTCTTCTTTGAAGCAGCTGAGATTTCGAATTTTCGCGCCATATAACTTGAGTCATCCACCGGCAGACAGATTCGGTTATCCGTTGTCATATTGTGGGTAATTCACCGAATTGTCTCACGACCTATTGAAAAATATTCATCGAGTGATTCAAGCGCGGCAGTGTCACAGGTAAAGTTACTGGAGATCATTACTCTGTTGTTGTGAGCTCCAAGCGCAGTCGAACGTTCGATTTCCGAAAGGTACAGTTTTCACGGTGTGGTTCGCTTCGGCGAGCAACGGAAACCTTCGGTCATCGAAGAAGTTGTGGCATTCATCGACTTCGAACACCGAGGTGTGCACGAAGAGAGATCAGGCTCGGATTTGGGCGGCTGACCGGTATACGACTCCGAGCAGATGAGGGGCTACCGGCTAGTGTGTCCAATCCGACTCTTGAATCTGCGCAAGGCTCTTCCCCGTCGTTCCGTCCCTCAGAATCCCCGGATCCCGGGCTGAGCCTGTTTCTTGCCCTTATCTACGACAGAATCGGAGAGAAAAGAGAGCAGGAGCGACACCGCCTTCAAACAATTCAGACGATAAGGGCCTCGATGGGCACTAGTATTCGCGTAATTCAATCCTCGACATCAACGACTTCGAAACTTGATCTTGCGACTAGAGGCGAAGTCCAAACATGAGACGCGGACGAGCGACAGTTCAGCAGGATTCAAGAGTAATTCCTTTCGAGCCATCGAAAACTCAAACTCCTCCTCATCCCATCCTCAAGTGTTTTGACGATCATAATTGTTATTTTCCTCAATTCCCCTCATGTTCCTGCATCGATCAATCATTATCCCTGCCGCCCACCGATCTCGGATCGTTGAAATTCTCCTTTACCGAATCCAATATTAAAGCTCTCGAAGACAACGCGTGAAGGATCTGCATGTTCACATTGCCGGGCTCTTCATCGATCCACGACAAAAAGTCTCCCCATCGGGCCTTTCTGGAGCAGAATTCGAGACCCTTTCCAACTATGAGCCGTTGGAAGTCTTCGGCTACGATACTACATGTTTTGGTATTTCACCGGGACTTCTCCTCTGTAACTAGATCCTATGTATTCTTCCAGGATCGCGCGGCTGCCATCATGGAAGCCGCTGCAGATTGGTCGATGCATGCGATCGACGATCTTCGATCATCGGTGAGTCTCCGATCTGCGATACCGCCTGCTAAATCTTAGTAGCGAGCGCGATGGAACGTGCGAGTGCTGCAAGTCGTATAATTCTTTTTTTCTAGATCGTGCGTTTCGGTGGCCCCTACTGGACGGCTGAGAACATCCTGAGGTTCAGCATAGCCTACACCCTCTTGTCCTATATATTCCATTTATACGTGCAGTACAGACAGGTGAGTCGCATATCCGCAATTCAGCGGATACTCGGAGAGCTCATCCACTGCAATGATGCTTTCCGATCGCAGAGAACTGCCTCGGGTTTCCCGACAGGCGGAGCTCGGCTGACGATGGTATGACACTGAACGAAAGCGAAATTCCCGTGAATTTCAGCACAGAATCTTCGTGAAGCATGACTTCGTCCCGAACGAGGTTGTCAGTATCATGGACCAGAAGACCTTCACGAAGTCGCGTCTGTATAATATCGACTTGTCGACTTTCGCCATGATCAAATCGACCTGGGGCCAAATCACATCTCAAGTGAGAGGGGATCTTCCTCAGGGGAAAAAACATTTGAAAATCATTCCAAATATACGTTTCGGCCCATTCCATTAATTCAAGTCATCTCTCTCAGCTTGCCTTGGTATACTACCTTAATGCCCTCATATGGAAACTCTCTGGGAGCACCTTGACTAGAACAGGTTAGTACTCCGCCGCTCTCCGGGAGAACATCCACACCGAGACCCATTCAAACACGAGCGTTTCTCGAGTCTACCGAGGATCAGAGAATGCTTTCCCCTTCCAGGTTTGGATGCGGACAACGAATATTTTCGTATTTGCATGTTCATGATCCTCATCTCGTTACTGAGCTTGGTAATGAGCCTGCCTTGGTCGGTTTACGGAACATTCGTCCTCGAGGAGAGGCACGGCTTCAACAAACAGGTGAGCTGTACCCCAATATCCTCGTGGAAGACTAGATATCGACGACGAGGAACCACCTCAGAACATGCGCGACCGCTAAGAGTCGTCTGACATCTCTCTCTTCGACTTCCAGACTGCAGGTTTCTTCATCAAAGATAAAGTAAAGGGATTCTTACTGAGCCAGGTTCTCATTAACCCCGTTGTCTGCGGTGAGTTGACAGCCGGCTGTGAAGCGGACTTCCCAGAGCCGATGATATGCCTCAGGTACGGATTTTGAGATCATACGTTTGGGATCCAAATGCGATATACCGTCTATGTTACAGCTGTGCAGTATATCCTGACGAACTACGGCCAAATGGCGTTCTTCTACGTGTGGTTGCTGGTCTTCGGGTTTTCGATTTTCCTCATCAGTATCTACCCGAATATCATAGCTCCTATGTTCGACACCTTCAAGACTCTGCCCGCCGGGAAGCTCAAGTACGATTGTGACCAGCTCTGCATCACATACGCTGAATGATATGCTCTCGGACTATTATAGCGTGCGAATAATCCAATATTTCCCTGATTCTAGGTCAGACATCGAGGCCCTAGCTCAGAGTGTAGGATTTCCCCTAACTGAAATCCAGATAGTCGAGGGCTCGAAACGATCTACCCACAGCAACGCCTATTTCGTTGGGCTCTTCAAGAACAAACGCATCGTGCTGTATGACACGCTCGTCCGAAGCTACTATTCGCATCAGGTGCCGCGCTTCGCAGATTTAGTTCCCTCGGCAAAAAATCGAGTTCATGAATTCTTTGGTGAAGTATTTCATTCATTGATCATCCTCTTCTGACGGCGGGAATTTCGTTTTGAAGAGAAAGAGTGGCGAAGATCCTGAAAACGAAGAGGGCGACAGAAACGACGATGAACAATCCACGAAACCGGCACAGAAAGGATGCACGGACGAGGAAGTCCTTGCGGTGCTCTGTCACGAGATCGGCCATTGGAAATACTGTCATACCTACATCATGATGTTCATCGCACAAGTTCACATTCTGATAGGGTGTTTGACGTTTTCACTCTTCACCGATTGTAAGCCTCTGTTCGAAGCCTTCGGTTTCGTCGACGAACAGCCCGCCTTCATCGGACTCCTGCTTGTCTTTGGAACCGTGTATAAGCCCGTCGACGAGGTGAATAAGTTTCTACAGTCCAGCCACGCGTTGGAAAAACTTTTCGCAACAAGTCTCCAGCTTTATCACACATGACTAATGATTCTCGGAAGGAAATGAGAGGTGATCTAGTTCTACGGTTCTAACGACTTTCCTGACATTTCAGCTGCTGAGCTTCTTCACCATGTACCTCTCGCGTCGATTCGAGTTCCAAGCGGATGAATTCGTTCGAAAAATGCACAGGGCGTCCTATCTGAGAGAGGTTTGTGTGATCAATCGAAGCAATCTGGAGCAGATATATATCATGCAACGAGCTCATGGGCCCGTAATGAGCCGATTTTCCCTCTTCGCGCTTCCAGGCCTTGATCACCCTGGAGAAGGACAATCTGAGTTTCCCGATCAGAGACTGGCTGGATTCCGCTATAAACAACAATCACCCAACGCTCCTCGAAAGATTGGAAGCCCTCGGGAAAACGGATTGATCCTGCCAGACATGCCCAAAGGGGAGGGAACCCATGCTGGGGAGGATCGGAGGAAGATATGTTTGATAAAAGTTGTACAGAATATGAATGCTCCGAAAATTGAATCTGTGCGTGCTCAAAACTGTATATCATGCTGCGCGAGAGCTCCGTAGAGGGAGTCCTGACCTCCCGGCACATAACTTGATTGGAACCTGAAGAGGAAATTCCCAAGCGAAAAAAGCTGGTCCGAGTTTGGTGATAACTTACTACATATGGTTATTCGGACGATTATAAAGATGATGGAGGCGGGGACTCGCATCCCAGGAGTACCATTTCCTATGAGGAGCCTTTTTTCTCAGCAGACTCACTACATTCATGGTTTTTCCTCCAATCATTTGAAGAGCAGAAATGTGTATTCCTGGCTTCGAAATAGTTCGCAAACAGGAACACGTTCAGTTGGGCAGTCCCATTCCCCGTGCACCGAGGCATCGGATGAAGGCGCGTGGTACGAGTTGAAATGTCTGCCCGACTTCGGTGCTGATCATTATCATCGATACTTCCCAAGGCGATTGGCTGCAGCTCAGAGACTTACTGGAAAGAAACTCCTCCGAGAATCGTAACATCACAGAACTCTTCGGCCATGAGAAGATCTTGCGGTAGCATTATTAGCCTCCCAGAGGAGTGATTGCCGCCATCGACACCCTGAGTGAGTGAAGAATTCCATGGAATGGCCGACATCGAAGTATTCCATTTCGTCGATTCAATTCGTCGGTAACGCGTCATCCCGAGCGGGACCGATAGGATCCTCCGGAATCGGAATTCGTTTCTGTCGCCGCGCGCAGCCAGCTCAATCGGATGACGCGCCGAGAAATACGCATCCGAATCCAAATTGAAAGAATCCGACGGGGGTGAGACGTGGGTCAGCCGCCTGAAGACCGTCCCCAAATGACAAGCTCCCGCTGCCAGCCGGTCAGGCAGCACCGGCCCCTGAAGTCATCACCCCGGAGAATTCGAATTCAGATCCAGCTTCCGGTCCAACTTTTCTTCGTCCGTGTTGTCGATCTTGCGGCTGCCCTAGGAGCTACATCACGGATTGAGCCCACGGTACCCCCTCATGAGCCACGAGAGGCGCTGTTGAGGGCTCCTGCGCGCGCCGGTCGGCTCTGCCTCCTCGTCGAGTTCAAAACACGGGCCCCCACAGCTCTTGTGGTCCGAGAGCGATCCGCTCCAAAGATAATGGCGAAAGCGGCTCGCCGCATGACTCTCTGTGCAGGCTGCGCTTAAAGCTGATCTTCCACAAGCTACCTCAAGAGGAACCTTGGAGAAAGGTATGAAGTCTAAGAAAGACCAGGGAAGGTATCCTGACATTTGTAAGGGAGAATTCGAACGCTTGACCGGGCCGTTCGGGATGCCGGTGACTGGACCTGACCGTGCCCTCATTCGAGAGTTCGCGACAACTCTTACAGACCAGGGAATTGCTGCCGAAATGGACGAGTATTACTG
>NW_003805493.1:0-1498 GCF_000255335.2 Galendromus occidentalis | reverse complement strand
CGTACTGAATTCCTTTCAAAGCGACGACACCTTCGGAGGCATGATGTACTCACATCCGAAGCCGAAGCTGTGATGGACAAGAGACGATTCAGGATGACGCGGCTGTACGCGCTCGAAAAGAACAAATTCCTGCTCATGAAAGTGGCGTTCACTCTGCTGCGTGATCTGGTAAGACTTCAGTCAACTTCGTCGACCGATTCCGACGAAGTCCGTGGGGAACCATTCCCACCCACGCGTTTGCGACCTTATCAGAATCGACACCGACTCTGAAGTCCGCTCCGGTTTTCTATTTCAGATAGTCACGACCTTCCCAATTTATCACTTTGTTTGGACGAACACGCGACATCTCGTGGAAGCCAGCGGTGAGCAATCAAAGATGGACATCTGGCGGTGGGGTCTAATGAGTAGGGATGTAAATTTTTCGCGGAAAATTTCCGCCGAATTCGCGGAAATTCGCGGCCTCCATTGAAACTCTATGGGGAGAAGCCGGAAATCTCCGCGAATCCCGCGATCGCCGCGAATAATTTACAGCCCTACTAATGAGCAACAGCGAGGAACAGTACCCTCTGCTCCGAACAGCAACTCATATGTGCATACCTTGTGACCGTGGATGAATGTTCGATCCTTCACCAAAGCCATCATTCCAGAACTTGACGATCGTTTCAACTTCGTTCATAACTGCGTGTTCGGCTCGGCAATCGCTCTCGGCAACTCTTTGTTCCATTTCCCGTTGGAAATATATTCGACTCTCTACATCGAGACCAAATACGGGTTCAATCAGGAGGTGCGGAATATTAGAGGGTGCTAGGGCCGGGAATAGACCTTCGGGAATCGGAAATCATTCAAATTCTCAGGGGATCGATATCTTCCGAGACTAGACTCCTGAATCTTGACTCCACCTTGTAGACGCCAGATGAATTTCTGAAGCACCAGTTGACGACTCTGATCCGCAGTCAGCTGCTGATCTGCGCCGCTGTGACAGGTGAACACCATTCCCCGTAATATTATTATCCGAGTTTTCGAATATGTTTTTGAAACGACTCGGGTTCCAAGCGCTTCTTCTTCCCCTTAGGTTTCAGTCTAGTTAGCGGTATCCTGGGAAACAATGCCTTCCTGTTCATCTGGATCTTCATTTCGGTATCCTCGGTGCTTTTCATATTGTTATACCCGAACTGTATAGCACCCATGTTCGATGACTTCACGAGCCTCCCCGAGGGCTCATTGAGGTGAGCTTCCCGGAGTTTCCGGACACAAAAACGGAGATGAACGCTTCCAGGATTTCTTCATGCTCCTCATCACTACTACGGAGTCGACCTTCCAGGGAGAAAATCGAGTGTCTCGCGCGGAAGCTCCGGTTCCCGCTGAGCGGCGTTCTGATCGCTGAGGGTACGAAGCGCATGACGCACGGGGACGTGTATCTATTAGGACTCTCCGTGAATAAATCCGTCGTTCTAGACAAGGATTTTATGTACGCCGTCAAGGTCAGCTCAAGATATTG
>NW_003805492.1:807592-809099 GCF_000255335.2 Galendromus occidentalis | reverse complement strand
TATGGACCCTCACCCGCGAAGAGATGGGAGTTTCTACATGCCTCATCATCCGGTGATCACGACAACCGAGGCAGGCGAGAAATGGCGAGTGGTCTTCGACTGTTCGGTCAAGCATGAGGGCGATACATCACTCGATGATCATCTGCTTCCGGGGCCGAATTGGAACCCAGATCTGGTAACCCTTCTTATGAATTTTCGCCTTCATCCCGTTGCAATCTCGGCGGACATCACAAAGGCATACATGAGAATTGCAATTGATCCGGCAGATAGTCCATACTTCCGGTTTCTCTGGTGATCGCCCGGCGAGGAGCGTACTCGCTGTTACCAGATGACGAAGGTCACGTGGGGCGCTGCGTCGAGCAGTTCATCCTCGCAGCGACGCTCCGCGAGCATTTCAAGCGAGCCGCCCCAGACGCAGAGCAGGAATTGTCCGCCTGCGTCTACGCCGACGATTTCGTTAGGAGTTCACTCTCTGAAGAGCAGGCGATCGCCTTCACCGATATTTTGAGGAAAGTTCTTAGTGGCGCCAGCAAGGAGCTCGCCTAATGGAAAACGAACTCTGAGGGGGTCGCCGCTCACCTGGTGGAGAAATCCGCATAAACCGGAAATCAAGATGGACATGGAGTCGGTGCAAACTCACGTTTTTGAGCGTGATCCAAGATTGAAAACATGGATTGTGGCGCAGCCTCTGTCACTCGTCAGCATCGTTGGACTGTACATACCTTTATGTCGTGTGTAGTTGGGGGCCGAGATTCATGAGAGACAGAAAACCGTTCTCTCTGACTGGCGTGACCCGCGCCTATAAGCTTTTCCAAATCGTGGCATCGATGACGTTCGCAGTGAAAATTGCTCATCATTTTTACTTCCGGATGGGTCAACCGTTTTTATGCTCACCTCCAGACCGACGCGAGGACAGCCTTACGCTCGAGCTGCTTGACATCACATTTTATTACTGGTGTCTACGGGTGATCGACTTCCTGGATACCCAGCCGCGGTATCCAGGAAGTCGATCACCGTGTTCTTCACATTACGCAACAAACAACGTCAAATTACGTTCCTCCACATTTTTCATCACGTGATGGTTGTGTGTGTTTCTTGGGCATCAGCGATATATGGCTTGACGAATCTAGTCATCTTTACGCGGTGTTCGAATTCCTGTGTACACGCCATAATGTACGCATACTACTTCTTGTCAACGCTCGGACCAGCAGTGCAGAAGCATCTCTGGTGGAAAAAACATCTGACCAAGGTAATGATCTAGAATAGTCTGATCATTTTCCGACTTGCTAGCTTGTAGCCACTATAGGGTCTGCACATCCCGTCGAGTGAGACGGCTCTCCGTATACCGGACGCGGTCGGCACGACGGAGGAGAAAATCTAAGCTCGTTGGGCCTCTATTCCTTATTCTTCTAATCAATGTCGTTTGATCGGATAAGGATATTTCTCTTCTGAACTTACAGGTCCAGATAGTCCAGTTCGTGTTGATGATCGCTCACCTCTCGGTCCC
>NW_003805492.1:803904-807562 GCF_000255335.2 Galendromus occidentalis | reverse complement strand
GATGTCGCTCCTGCTCCCCTCTCGGGCAAACAAACGGGTCGCGGTGTCACTGGCGCACAAAACACATTCACGCTCCTCGTTCCGCGAATTTTCGTGATTCTCCGTCACCTGGCCAGAGACCTCGTCCACAAATAATCGAGTCTTCGGTCGACAACACTCTGACCTATCATCGCAGCCAGAAATCCCTCGACGACGGGCCTCGATCGGACTGCGTTCAACACGCATATGTCGAAATTTTCCCTCATCCAGCCGAACATTGGCTTCAAACCACGCACCAATGCATAAGGACACCGCACACTCATCATCAAACGCAGGGGGAAGGGGGGAAACCGAATGCTCGAACACAATTCGACGACGTCTAACGTGCTGGGATTCGGCGTCTCATACTTCCGCCGGATTCTCTCGAAAATTTTCTCATCGATTTTCGGAGCAGAGCGGCCTGCCAGCAATCATGTCAGGAACATCGCAATTAATTTCCATCGGATGAAATTTATCATGGAACCAATCAACGCTCAGAAAATTCGGAGGCGCGCACATTCTGTACTCGAGTGAGTCCGCGACGAGAGGAGATTGAGACGATTCGAATTGAGAGGAAATAAATTTGCTGCTTGCGTGCTCCCGCCTTATGCCGCGACGTATTTTCGGACAACGTCAGGTTCGGCAGTGCCACGAGCAGAGGCTGTCGTCTCCGGTTCGCTGGCCGCTCAGCTTGGTCTAATTCGTGCTTCTGGTCAGCAGGCCGGTCGGCACGGCCGACGACGCGACGGTCAATGTTTAAGATTGCGTGCGAAGGAATGTTATTTGCGACTACTGCATACCTCAGGACCGTCATATCGAAGTGAGAATCAGAAAATTAACTTTTTTCCTTGAGGTGGGGCCAAAGGCGCGTTCCCCGGTCAGGAACAGAGAGATGCGAAAGTGCGAGGCCATTATCGAAATGAGAGGAATATTCCTTTTGGATAGTAAACTTCGAGGATGAGGTTCGAAATTTCCGAACGGAATCGATCCGAATGTTCAACAGTCGGCTCTCGGAGAGACTCACCCGGATCCAATCGGCAGAAATAGGGAGGAATCGGACGCAGAGTCAAGCATAAAATAGAAAGATGCTCGGGACCGAGGTACAAACACGAGAAATGAGCGCTATGAACGATCGACCAACGGTGTCGTCGGTCGGGTGGCGATGGTCGACGATAAATCAAATTACCCCAAATGAGGTTATTCGTTCGTTTAGCTGATCGCCAATCCAGCTGTCTGTCAGTCGTTTGATCCGTCCGTCTTGGTCTCTGTCCGCAGACCGAAAGTTAGTAATAGGTACCCTTTTCTGCCAAGGGTACGAATGACAGACGCGGGAAGGAGCTCGTGGAAGGATGTCATTGCTCGTTTTCAACATCTCCGTCTTCATTCAATGCAGTCACGCGTCTCTGTGGAACACGGAGCTGCGAGAGCCATCGATTCCGGGACGCGGTTCGCTTTTGATTCTTGGAGCTTCGCTCAACTTCCCCCGAGCGAGTTCTCTCTCGAGTGATTTTCGGGGAGCTATCAAAGTCTTCGCCGCTGGAACATGTTTTTTCGAGTTTTCCGGGCCGCTCTAGGAGCGTGTCACCGTCGTGGAGCGTCTTGACTTGTGGGAATACTGATTCTATCGTATCGTATTTCGAACCATCCGAGGGATCGAAGCCGTAGCGACAGGCGACGTTGACTACGTCCGGAACGGTGCCGGATGTGTCACGGGGGAAGACATTCGGGAAAAATATGTCGAGGATGACGCGGAAAGACAAGGGGACTACTGGATGAGCGAGGAGAAAAAGGCTTTCTTCTCGCGAGTATTATCTTTTGGTGATAAATTCGAATCTACGAGTCGTTCCAGGAGAAATATGTCCCATCGCTCATGCGAGTTCACTATGCAAGTCGTTGAGGTTCACTTTAGACCGCTTTATTTGGAGCCGCGGCTTCTCTCTCCGAACGAATCGACGAACCACAGTCAGAGCTTCCACGCACCGGGGTTTGATCTTTCCCTGCGCTCTCCCTAGGAGATTCCGTAGAGTTTATTCCGCCGGCAGCAGGGATCGAGCTCACGCCACGCAGTGGAAGCGGCACTTCGCGGGGCACGTGCCCGTCTGCACGAGAAGTGATAAATGCGCTGTCCATTCGACCACCCTTCGGTATGATTCGGGAAACTAACAGGGGTTGCCTCGGATCTCGGATACCAAGCCATTTTGAAATCGATTGTATTGGTGCGGAGCCCTGATTATAATGACTGAATAAAGGGCAGGGATGTTCTCTGCATGCGGTCGCCGCAATCAACCATCACGCGCGAGATACAAATATCCTCCTGAACCCCGAACTGAGAGGACGGTAGGAATATCATTTTTGAAAACGAAGTACTTGATGAGAAACTATTAAATACGTTTTTTTAGGAGATGTGCCGTCTCTACATTCTCGGTTTGAAATGCGATATGCAGAGAACGATCGAAGTCGTGTGCCACCGTAAAATGGAAGCGCTCATCCCTCCAGAGAGGCGGGAGCAGTTCAAATGAATATTTGGTGCCGTGTTTTCGGTTACACGGTGATTGCCGGATCGATCGGAGATGATCCTAATGGAAATGTGTTCCGAAGAGCTTCCGAACGGCTTTCCGTTCGACTCCGTAGCTGCAGGCCGTTCTCGAGATACCACGATCGGATGGAAAAAATGTTCCATGCTGTTCTCAAGACCAGGAACCGCGATCAAATCTAGGACCATGCAGGAAATGATCCTCTCGCAATTACCCACGATATGGGACTGGTCTCGATAGGCCCACTAACGCAGGGCCGTATCGCCCCAGGTTTCCCCCAGACTCTTTGCTTTTATTCATCCAATCAATTCAATTCAGGATTCGAATAATCGTAATATGCAAATCCTGTGATTTCTTGACTCCGGACTCTGTGGATTTACTTTGTACCCGGGTCCCTCAGTCCTCAGTCCTAATCAAGGGGTTGATTCTCGGAAGGGCTCTGTGGAGAGGGAAAATAGGAGTAAGTGAAGTCCAGGCATCCCTGCGCCGAGGCGAGGGTACTCGGGGTTTATTCTGCGAAGGGTTCTGTAGACAGAATCCTGGTAATTACTGAACGCCTCAGTCCGAGCTCCGCGGATTTTCGGACTCAATCCCTGCGACGCCCCGCAGGCGGAACTTCGATAATTCTAGGGACCTCGGATCCGAGAAGTTTCGGAGTCAATTATTCTCGGCAGGGCTCACTTGATATGATTCTCGATTGAAAGACATTTATTCCTATGTTTAGGAGTAGTTGGTTTTCTATATCACAGTTATCAGTGTATACATGTTTGAAACTACGGTAGTTGGGCCCTCTCGAGCTCCCAGTCAAATTTGTCCGCCTGGTGGCAGTTGTACAGGTGGTATGTCTCACACGTCTCGCCACAGAGAGTACAAGTGCAATCGTCGTCGACGTCGTGGTTTTGTCTTCTCGTGCATATCAAGTGATGGTATCCGTGCATCGCTCCACGTGTGAGTCGATGTCTTTGCGCAGATTTCGGGCCCTTCCACCACTCTGTTTTCATCGCTGGTAGTTCCCAAAAGGTCAGATCTACTTCGCTGAATTTTTCAATCCAACGGGTCCGTAGTGCTTCGAACTGTGGGGTTTCCTTCAGCGCAAATTGGTCCTT
>NW_003805492.1:753577-803854 GCF_000255335.2 Galendromus occidentalis | reverse complement strand
GGTGCAGCGTATAAAATGCAAACCGCATGGATTCTTGTCGTATGCTTGTTTGCGTTCGTAACAGTCCAGAGACGCGCTGATGGTTCACGAGTGCTGACCGCAGCGTACCGGGGAGTGCGACATTCTGCGCAAGTATGGACACCTGTCCACCATAGACCCTTAGCCGAACGTGTCTGTACATGCTCGACGTGCTGGACCGCGATAAACTGCTCCGGTGTTCTCGGGGGTAGCTGACGCGTGGTTCCAGTCGGCTACTCAGGAGAGGTAAACAGTGAGAATGCTCGAACCTGGTGTGTGTGGAAAGCTCCCGAACGCTGTATGTTTGTGACAGTTTGGAGCCCTGTTTGTACCCGTGGAGCGGCAGATCGGGCGAGTTTTTCCCTTCTCGGGATTCTGGGAGACCACGCTTAGTTTCCCGTTTTCCACTGCAGAATGCAGAGTATTGCGATGTAGCACTCTGAGGTCCGCCTCCAACGTAATTGGCAAGCGGAGCCGCGATGACACGGCTTGCTAGACGCCTGTTTGGTCGACTGAGACTGGGTGGGATTCGACGGAATGCAAGACTACGAACGTCTCAAGGGAGAACAGCGGCGATCCACATCGCCGTCACGAACAAAATCCGGTGAGTGACAGTTTCTGCTGCATGAATACCAGACACCGGCTATAAGTCTATTTTCTCCGGGATTCCTAAAATGACATCTCCTGCCAAGCACGAATTCCAGTTTCGTTTCGAAGGCCTGCGACATCTCGTTGGACATCGGGGAGACGCACTGCCCCGAGAGGAAGTGGCATAGATCAGTTCCCATGTTGTTCTTGAGTCAGTTGAGTAATTGATGGAGCGATCGATTGAATGTCTAGGTAATTGATTAAGTTCTTGAGCTGCAGCAACATTGGGCGTCATGTCTGGAAGTGATCAATTATTATCCGTGGACGATTAGGGTAGGAGAGAGCTACTGGGACTTTCCGCGGACTCGGACCAGCCACCAGGGACGAGGAACAAAAGTCTGAACTCCAGAGCCGCGCCTCAACTCGACGCGGAAGCCTAATTCAACGCATTGAGTGACTTCCGGAGCTTGTGTATATTATAGATGTTTCACGAACGTGAGTCGAATAAAAACGAAAGCGGACTGTCACGCTAGAAGCTACTCCGGCAATTGTAAATTCGAAATCAGCGGACCTCATTTCGGGAAAGCAGCTGGTCGTCGGTGATCGACGGTGAGCCGGACAAATGTCAATCGACGAAGACACCAGTATGTCAGACCTATCTGGCGTCAGACTACCAAAATCGAAATGTCGGCGTCCCCGCTCATGGAATAATGCCACGGCACGTCAACAACTACGTCGAGATATTTGCGGGGCATTCATTTCCGCTGATCCGTCCCCCTCCCTTCCCCTCAGCTCTCGATACATAAATCGATCGACCGATCGTCGTCTCGAAAGGCCCGAACACGGGAGGGCACGATATCGGCTCCCTACGATTCTCGATCTCTGGTTTTCCCGAACGAGACCGTGCCCGCCGCGCACGCATTCCCGAAGAGAATAAGTCCTTGGCTGAACTGACTGCAGGATTGTATTCCTCATCTAATTTTCCATTCCGTGCTCCGATGTTTTGAACAAGGCTTCTTTATCGTTTCATCTTCATAAGTACAATAGAGATATCGATCGAAGAGTTCACGTAGGAACGAAAAAAGTTTTTATCGATCCGTGCTGGCGAGAGATGGTCGCCATGCTGCCTTCAGGGAACAGACTCCGGAGAACTGAGTTTCCAGCTTGCCCAGGCGGGGTAATTGGCAAGAGCGATGGGGAAGGATAGCAAGCACCGGGCGATTCGGCTCGCGATCCGTCTCGACTAACATAGATTCGATGAAGGAAACTCGAATCTAAGCACGCCCGCGTACGTACGAGCGGACTTTTGTAGATTCCATTGCCCGAAGGCTTGTTTTTCATTGCCGCTGAATTCATTGGTGAGTCACGCCACCTTGGTATCAATGGTAGACATCGGAGTTAAGGGTTTGAAAATCCGAACTGCATCGGGGAGGAGAGCTCGGATTGCATGTCGTGACCTGAGCTAGAAATCCAATGGAGCGTTTCCTAAGGGAATACCCGACTTGTCAGCGACAGTGATGACTTATCGGAACGGCTTGCCGGGGTCGTGTACTCGTACAAAAAAAATTTGCTCGCAACTTCTGAGTGGGCTCTCTGCGTCAATCCGGTCGCGGCCCCACACACAATTTCCCCTCGATACACAGCGGAGAGAATATTCAGGAACAGGTTCTCGACCTCAAAGCTACGAGTCCTGTGATGGGCGGCTCTCCGAACTCGCGCCTGGAGAGCGTTCTGCTCTCACAAACAAGATCGGCACTTAGTCGTAGAAATGCGGCGGTTTTGGACTTCGAATGTTTGTCAGTCGACTTCAGAATGGTGGAAATGCATTGAGAGCTTAAGTATTTGACATTGAACTTGAGCACTCGAGGGAAGCAGGTGCTCGAGTCTCGAGTGCGCGCTGTCCGAGATCCGAAGCCTGAGCATGCTCAATAAGACTGTACCTGACCGTCACTGACCTCCACTCCGCTGCTGGGGGTTCAAATCGTGAAGGTTCGCTTGATAAAAAGCGATCGATAGATGGATGCTCATTTGATACCGTGGGCGATATGAATTCCTCAATTTCCTGTCCGGCGAATTATTCGATTCCTAATGGGAGTGTGAGGCAGTATTCTGGGACAATAAATCATGTACAAAATAGATGTGAGCATCGTCTTCGCTCGATTGCTTATGTATGCGGGAGGTCTATGCTGCCTATCAGGGCCCAAGCTGAGCAGAATCAATGACTTGTCAGATATCCATAGGCATCGCACACATGCGGCAAAGATCAAGCTATCCCCAGTAACGGAATGATTGAATCGAGCCTTCTCTCTTCACGCGAAGAAATTAATTCCTCCCTGACGATCCGCTCGCATACATTTGCTCTCCGTGCCGAAAACAGTGAAGTTTTCCTCGAATTTCAAGGTTGGATCTCATCCTTGAAGCGGATGAGGAACCTCGCGGTCAACGCGAGCTCACATTCTCATTCGCCCATTGTATGATCCCGGAGCGATCGACGAGCATCGTGTAGTGAGAGCAGAACCTCAAACCTCGCAATATCGCCCGACGATTGAGCGATCATCTGTCTTACCCCATTGAAATAGACGAGAATCCCCGCCTTATCCCTGAGAGCTGGAAAGAACACCGTGGGCTGGTCCTCGCTGATGAGCTTCACCAAGTGATTATGTTTCACCTTTCTGGTTCGAAAGGAATATCGGCTCCGACTCGGGAAGACACCGATTTTTTTTGATGGAGAAAATGACGGCACTGTCCGGTCATCTCGTTTTCTCGTCGGTTAACTCTCTTTCAGTGAGCAGAAATGTGGAATAATCTTTCGACTGTTGATCAAACACAGCTGTCACACTCTTCCCACCTCTTCCTGTATGGGGGCTTGCGCTTCCGTCGAGTTCATTTCACACTTCCTCCCGTCGCGTCGTCGTTGTCTCCGCCAGTGAACAAGTCCCGAATAGAAAGACGGATCTCACGGCAAAGGGCTGGTCACGCTAGACTTCTCCTTTGCTTGTTTTCGCCAAACGCTCAGCGGACACAACCTCCCCGCTCTCGGGAGTCTCAGTCGACGTTGATTACTGTTGATGGATGCAGCGGCCAGCAGATGGAGGTCCCCAGATTGGAGGCCTACCTTGTACTTGCAATTCCTTGTCGAGAGTCCGCCCTTGAGAAACTAAACCGTATCGCACGGAATGTATGCGTCTCGACGCGACCCATATCCCGTTTCGTTTTTTGACAGTTCTGTACATATCGATAGAGACGCGGAGTTCTCGAGGAATGACGGCTGAATTCCGGGTCTGGAGAAGGGTTCTCCAGCTGGCTGGCGAACATAGACCTTCTTTTCGTGGGCTCTCCGCTCAAAACGCGGAATGGTCATTGAAATTTGCTCTCGAATTCCGCACGAATCCCCCGAGGCTTCCTGGAGATGTGTCGAGCTTGCGTCACATGGAACTCATGAGGGGGAAGCGAAGCGATATTGGAGGCTGTCTGGATTTCTCCAGGTAAATCGATCCGGGGAGCAGACTTGTCGGGAGGGATCTCCCGTTGACATCCTTGAACCTCTCCGGATAGACGGACGAGTGGCATCAATCATCGCTCCTCTCCCGCAGCGGCGGAGCTTGCCGTTTTCCCTTGCGATCTCGGCGATGCTCTTCAGGAAGACAACCGCCAGGAAAATCCTAGTCCGGGTACCAGGCTCAACCTCTGTGGCGATCGGAATCGATGCAGAAAATCCCTCAGTAGATCGGAGTGCCGTTTTCTATGATCTGTGTTTCCAGCGCATCTGCTATCGACTATCCGGATCCCAGTACAGTCTATCGGAGCGAGCGGCACTTGCGAGGTCCACAATCGAAAATAGGCGCGACACCCGCGGTACAGCTACGAAGAGAGGTGAACGAAAGCTCCCCTCGAGGGCTCGATCATTTGGACAAGGAGTAGGTAACACCAAGCCCGTGAATGTCGTGGCGGTCGCTCAAGGAGCAAGCTGGCCCCGCCTGAAACTCCTTGAGTCACGGAAAGACGGAGCGCGGCCAACGTCAAAAATGCTACTAACACGCATTGTTGCATCGGTGCACTAGGCTCCAAGGGAAGAGAACAAAAAGACCGGTCAGAGATTAGTTCCGCATCCTGAGTCGACATTCCTCGATATTTGTGTCCAGATCCGACTCAAGTATCAGGCAAAACAATCACACCGAGGTCTCTAGATATTCATCGGTCCCGCAAAACCTCCCGGCGGCTCATCCATCTCTCCATCTTGAATATTCTTACGATTGCAGCGTCATTATGAGGGCTCGATCGACTCGATTGCGACTTCTGCGCGATACGACGGGCAGCTCCGGAACGTCTATGCTCTCTGCGATTCAGAATATATTCTTGGAATCAGGAATCTCTAAGGGACGAGGCCTGAGACATGACCCGAATCGGAGGCGGAGCTTTCGGAACGAGATCAAGCGGATTTTTCTTCCGCAGGACTTATCCGAGAGAAACGACATTGGGCTATCCGGCTCATCTGCTGAGTCGATGTATCGAAATCCTTATAGGATTCTGCATTCCAATGAGCTTATCCCGAGCAGCGGACGGAGGCGTCGCCAAATCCTCGGAGCGACGAGCCGCCGGCCGTCGGTCAGATGTCAGAACATCGGTCGCACGGTCGGTCGACCGCGCGGACGTTTGGAATAACAAGTTTCAGACTGAACATGCAAGAAGCGTTCCGCTAGAAATGAAACATTGCCTGCCTTGGAAGTGGTGAATTATTCAGTCAGTGGGGACGACGTAGCCTCTCGCTCCGCCAGACGCAAGATCCTCACTTCCCGCGAGTCTCAAGGCTTCTCTCGTCTTATCTGCCACCTTGTTCTCTATTGCTCTCCATTCCCCGGGCTCGCTAGTCCTGACTCCGCCAGAACTTTCTCGTGGACGTCGCTCTCCCGTCTCGTAGTCTCGGCCCGCTCGCCATTTTATTCCCGTCGACAGGCAAAGCCCAGGCTTCGCGTGAAATGTTTCGTGCTATCTTGAACTGAATCTCGAATCTCTGGCTCCATCTCTCGGGCGATCAATAGCTTCGTTTTGTTGCTCCCCGCCCCCGCATTTCGGGAATCAAGGGTCCACGCGCAAGGAATCTTACGCTTTCGAATTCCGATCTCGACGTTGTGAAGGATAATTGAGAATCCTGTGATCCTTGAGCTCGCAGCCCAGAGTTCCTTTCGTTCCGCTGGAATTGAGTCCGAGCGAGTTTTCGCCTAACTCTGATCCTGTCTCATAGCCATTCTGGGAATGAAGCTGTGTCAGGAAGCTGGAGTCGATGGAGCTTCTGATGGAAACACGAGGAAGCCTTCTGAACCTTGGAGGTTTCGTCTATATTATCGACAGGGATGTCAATGATCGGGCGTAGTTCCGGAATTCAAGAGCTAGGTTGCGTCTGAATCGCGACTCGCGCCCGAAATTCGAAACCTCAAGAGTGTCGTCCGCCAGCATGTCCTCCGTTTATCGATCTCGATCTCGTCACGGCAGCCGGAGACCGAGGATATCCATACCGATTCGCTCAGTACTTTTGAGGAAGTGTCATCCAAATTTTTCGAGCATCGACACCGAAATCTGGTAGGTGTTGTCGCAGAAGTCCGGAAGGTCTGGACTCCGAACTTATTCACTCTCTGAGAACCGCGCCGGCGGAGCAGATACCACGAAACTCGCTCTGAGTGGAAATACGCCACTCCTCCGTGACTCGGATACCTGCTATATCGCCTCCCTCACCCACGTAATGCCGTCGACTTCGCCTACCTATGAAACCTGATATTTAGCGAAGATGGCTTCAACTTGCTCAACCCGGAGAATTCATCCGGGAGCCTATGCGGAGACTATCCAGCCCGTTTCATTGAGCGGCCGGATATTCGACTCGAATCTGAATATGCCAAGGTAATAGGAGACGATTCCCCGTTCCGTCGATAGCCGCCCGTCGATAAGACACTACCCGACGTATTCTCTCGTCTATTAGCGGCGGTCTATCGATGCGAAAATTTAAAAGAAGCTAATCGTGGAATCAATCTTGAATCCACGAGAATAGTCGTCAGACTATTTATGCAGTGGCCCCCGGTTCGCAGACTCCGAGTCTTACTGAAATCACAAGCGGTAGCAACGTTGCACCAATGGCGATATTCCATAATGGCGAATGACTGTCGGAAGCAATCGTGATCCTTGCGGAGACGATGTTATTGGAATGATTCGCTACTGCTGAGGAGGATTTCCGGGGTTCAAGCTCCGCGAAAACTGGGGAAGGTTGCGAGCATCGCATTCGAGTCCACAGCCCTTGCCAGCCATGGGAGCAATCACCTATCGGATTTCCGCGTAGCTTGCTGTCAAATCGTGAGCTGGCGGCGGAACGAAGCCTTGCAGGAATCGATGCGCCAGGATCTGCGCACAAGGTTGCGGTACAAGGGGCCGAGGAAATTGGATTGTATTTGAAGACTTTCACGGAACATTGACTCTCCCGTCGGAAGTGGAGTAAAATTCAGATCTGTGTGAACCAGTACAAGAGCGGAATCTCAAGGTTCTTCAGTAAATGCGCATTTCCTGTGAGAATGTCGAAGGCCACCCGAATCGAAGAGCTTATCAAGGTCAAGTGTCTCAGACTAGCGTTCCAATGCAATTCCAACTAAGAGGTTTTCGCATCAATATAAACGAGAGGAATTCACGGCCGGTATCATTGCAGCCCTGATCCCGCATTCCGGCTCGACCTTCCCGCCCGAGTTTGAATCAATCGCGGACGACTGAAGAAGCTCGGCGACATTGAGTAAGATTGATAAGGAGGCGTGGAGCGCAGGCTTCATTGAGGATTCATCGCGCCTTGCCGTCGACATCTATCTTATTTGAATGATCGATGGATCCCGGGTGGACCCTTCAAGCTGTGCGACTTGGAATCCGAAGAACTCTCTGAAGCAGAATCTCTCGCGGGAAATTACGATGCGATGGTACCCAGACCGCGGGGGACCCGAACCAGGAGGCTCAGCTCATAGCGAATTCCCGGATGTTCGGCGAGAATCGCTCGTGAGAAAGTACCTGATTTCATCCGAGATAACATCGGTGCGCAGTCTCCGAAACAGCAACCTCTAGGTCCTAGAGCTCTCCGGAAGCTTTCCCCGTGAACGCAGGGATTCCAAGACGCAGAAATAGAGTCAACCAGAATACCGCGGAGTCGATCGCAAAACTGATGAGAACATGATCGATTCTATTTTGCGCTTGGTGAGCCTGGCGGCAGGATTTTTTTGCAAGAGACGAAAGACGATGGCGATGAAGAATGGAGTCTTCGATCATGAAGATATCCATCGGGGGAGAACCGTCACGTTCGACACCGTGAAGAGCGAAGGGCTTCAACCCGAGTTATCACGGCTCGCTCACAACTTGCTTAGCTGCTCATCCAACTTCCTCTGCTGATTAGGGACCGAGACGCAGACCTGGACAAACAAGCAAAGGTGGGCGAGGTTCGATTGTTGACGAATGGAGCGAAGAAGAAGAGGTGTCCCGTTCACGATATCATGCACGGCCCAAGGAAATCTCTGGTGTTCTCGCACTCTCCTTCCGAGATCGATCGCCCTTCGACGCCGATCCACCCCGCACCATCGGGATCTTAGCGGTTCGCCCGATGCTCTCGACCATATCGAGCGTATTCCTCTCCATCGTGAGTGTCTTCGTCGCTTCGAGTTACTCAGAGGCAATCGGGACCCTGACCAGGTGTATGGAGGCGATCGGCTTCAGAGGATTCAGCGTAGAGAGTTGCGCTCGCGGTTCAGTTTGGAACTGAAAATTGCGCAAGATTTCGGCATGGTAGGAGTGGGTATGCTGGAGACTCTCGAAAGCGAGGGGCTCTTCATCGTAGGGAGCGTTCCGAGTTCCACATCTGATTAGCAGCGATCTCTATCATTATCAGCAACATCCGGAGACCCGTTTCTAGACATCTCCCATGATCGGAGCTACCCAGGCTCCATGGTTCCTTGCTCGTCCCGAAGCGACATCACGGAGCAATGTTGGGGAGGAGTGCGGCATTCCGAATCCTATGCAGGAGATTGCGTCTCTCGCAAACCGAACCAAGCAGCCTCATCCTTCGAGGAAATCGCGTCCCCCCTCCCTCTGAACGTTGCTCGCAAACCTAGGCGCCGGTGTTTGTCGATTCTTTTATGCATATCTCGTGAACGTATAGCTCCTGTGTCGCTCATCAGGCCGGCAATGACCGCCATTGAGGGATGGGGACGATCGCTAAAAAGCAGAACTCCACCCTCGCAGAGATTATGTTGATGCCCGATTCATCAAAGACAGCGTAGGGGATGGCTTCAGTTCACGTGTGCAAATAGAGAGATCGCTTTCGCTATGTTCGCACGACCATCTATGCTTATCCGTGTCGCGATAGGGATCGCCTTGTACACCAAGCTGACACTTCTCATAGCACGTTCGATCGATTACAGATTCCTTCTCATCAACCTGTGGCATTATTATGCATTGAATGCATACGACGCGATTGAATGAAGCCGTCTCGCAAGGTCAACAACGTGTATCGCATCCTAGGGTTGTTCCGGAGAAACCGAAAGGTCAATTCCCCGATTCTCGCCCGCGAGTTTGAGCGCGGTACAGACCAGGGAGTACCGATTTCACGGCGAGATTCTGTGTCACCGGCCTAACACCGAGTGAATTCGTGACTGGAAACTCCCGCTTCACTTTCCCACATGCGAAAAACACATCAAGACTTGATGTTTCCATAGATACGGACGCTCAGGATTCATTCGTGCATTTTACAGGACACGACACGCCATTTTCCTCTTTTCGGCATCTGCCTTTCCGTCACGGAAAGCTCTCCGATGCGTAACAAAGTACGGGTCGCTGAATGCCAATGGCACGCTCCACTGACCTCGTGTCCGCCAACCGCCATCGTCACTCGACAGCGCGGTGCAAGGTGCTTCACGCCTCTAGATAAGCTAATGCCTCCACCGGACAAAGATAAGTATGGGCCAATAAAATTCCTATAATGATAATAAGATAAGGAGCGGGAGCGGTGAGGAATTCCGATCGCATTCGCGCAAGTCGATCAGTTGACGGAGGGAAAGAGTGAGAGCAAGGACACGAGACCCCGGGGGTGTTCGGACAAGGTTGATGAGATGCTATGGGGAATCCTCGCAGCAGACCTCCGGAACCTTCCAGGATTTACGACATCGAGTCAGATTGATTGAGCTCCGCGAGCGTTCCCATTAGATCTCTGAGCATCATCCGTCGATGAGAATGCGCATCCGATCCGAACTTCTTTCTCCCGCCGCGACTGCTTCGCGAGAACTTATCCGATGAGTTTTCTTGACTCAGAGTTTTCCGACGTCCTCTGACCCGCGCAGCGCCTCGGTAACGTTTTCTTCATTTCGCTTCATTTCGTCGGAAAGCAATCTGATGGAATAAGGGCCTAGGAGGTTGAAGTAACATAATTTTCGATACTCGGGTATCGTGGTATTCTCCCGTGCACGCGCACCGCCATACCCGCGGAATGACTTTCGGGGGAGAGGGAACAACGCCGATAGATATCTTCTTCCTCCCCCATCATGGCTCGATCAATACGTACTCCGTCACCGAGGAGCGAATAAACTTGTGCGGCACGCTTTCGAAGCCTGATATTGTAAATGTCCTCGTAAATATCGTGGAGTGCTTGTTGACGCAGCCGCCCATTGCAAACGTCGGATAGTCGCTCCGAGCACGCAGCCGTGCTCAATCGATTTTTTGGGTGGGACCTCGTGAAACTCGCCGCGTCGGTCCACGAAGCCCGGAGCGAGCTCGCTAGGCGCATTTCGTCGAGACCGCCTTCAGGAGGGACTCGGACGACTTCACTGACCTTAAGATGTCGTGCAAATCATTTTCGGAACTTGAATTTTGATGCGAAGGAATAGTATCATGGAGCATTGTCCGGAAGACCGATTTACATATGGCTTCCAGCGCATCTGCGAGAAACACGTGATCGCGACGCACTAGGACGCTGATTGCGGATTAGTATGATTTTTTCGGACTGTCGAATCGAAACACAAATTAGCGACGGAATCCGTCCGGGAATTGGCGGAAACGTCGAGGAGAAAAAAACGCATTTGCTCATCCTCTTTACCGTGCAGCTTCGATCCTTAATTACATTATGTATGCAGATATAGTTCAATAATCCGACTACCTAAATCTTCATGCAAGTGGATTATGAGACCCCTGTGTGATTCTAGATTCATTATTAAGGCGTGTCCTATGGTGTTTACTCGGGACTAATTCATCGAGTGTTGCTACGCCAAGTCCGCGGACCTAGCTTCCGAAGCCAAGCTGTTCGAGTGGCTTGACCTATCCGACTGTGAATCGCTCGGACTCGATATTCGAGTCGCTCTCAGACTGGACAAGACGTCTGGACGAATAATCCCGTTCGAACGAGTTCGGACCACTCCGACTGGGTTGGCTTGCAGTGCACTATACTATACTTTCCGGAGAAGCTAGCAACTCGGGAATCACTTTCATCTCGGGGCCTGGAGTTAATCAACGGAATCTCCTGGGAGTCGCAGGGCAGCTCTCTGTGCTGGGACAGGAGACAGGATCAGGGAAATAATCCGGAGAAAAACAAGCCATGGGACAGCACAAAAAGGGAAAGCCATCGGAGTTTACTTTCGCAACTTTTTAGCATCGAAGCCTCCGAACTGAGCCGAATTCTCTGTCGAGTGTTCGCTCGGCGGTTCGACAATGAGCTGCTTTGGAAAGCGATCGGGAAAGTTCCGGGTGAAGGAGAAACGCTTGCGAGAAAGCCTGGCGGTCGCGAGAATAGGAGAGTAGTCGTTGCATACGGATCCAGTCAGAGGACATCTGGATCTGCTGCAACAATGGTCAGGTCGTGGATCGGGCCGGGTGGTCGCAGATGAGGTTTCCGAATGCAGTGTCGAAGAAGTTGCTTCATTCCTTTCTTCGTTCCTCCGAAAATACGAACATTGTTGCTCTCGGAGACTGTGGCCTCGCCTTCGCGTTGCAGCGAGCCCTCGGTCACGATCTCCGTTGGCGAAGCAGCAGAAGAATGGAGAATTTCCGCATCGTCAAAAGCAATCCGGAGCAAAGATATCCCATGTCAACCGATCCGCTCAGCGAAGCGGAAAATAAACCAGATATCAGTAGGTAAGCGGGTGATTGGAAAAGTCGTCCAAGACATCCCGGTCTCGTCTCTGTGGCTCAGCGCAGCCGTTCTCCTCCGAGCAGTAAGCTATGTAAGCATGGCAATGGCGCGCTCCGTAATCTAGAGATAGTCTTGGCTCCGACAGACCTTACTGTCACTGGATAATTAGGAGACTTCTTCATGCTCTAGAATATTATGATTCAGAGCCGATAATGCTCGTCTGAGAGTTCTCGTTCCAGAACACTCACTGTAAAGGAAATCAGTGAGACTAAGGTCGGATTGTCGATATTTCTAAACCTTTTCCCGATACGCGAAATTATCGCTGGACTCGCGGGATTTTCGCAGAGATTCCTGGAAACGACCACGTGCGATTCCCTTATCCAGGATCAGCTTGATTCGAGCAGCTCTCCGCTTTTCGAAGGGAGACATGCTCAACGCCTCAGCCATTCCTTTGGACGACTGCGGATGAATGGATGAACGATTTCTCGGTCGATCGTTGGTTTTCTTACCGAAAGCTGAGCATGTGGATCGGACGCATTGGATGCGTCACAATACCTCTCACAGAAAGAGCTCTGGAGAATGTCACACACACACGCAAACAGGCTTTTGTTGCTCAAAGTCGAGTGATTTTTGTCATTAAGGCAGCGTTGCTCCAACAGCTCCGCTCCCCCGGGCAGACTTAGAAATCCATCAGGAGCAGGCAGGGAGCGGCCTCCAATTCTCTGCCGGAGGAACAGGAGTGCCTAAATCAAATTTGCGTCAGAAGACGGAAGCTCGAGCGGGGTTTAAGCTCTCTCTGGAAGCCCCACTCAAACAAGTCCCTATTTACACATGAATTGTTCGATTCGATGAGCGGTCAAAGCACCAAGCACAAGGAACGGTCTCTTAGACGGCCTAACGGAACAGCATCAGAGAAGTATTGTATCTTTCATTGGGAACTCGTGAAATGATGAGAATCGGAGGCACCTCAAAAACAATCCATACAAGTGGATCCCTGCATCGATCGCGAGACGTTAGATGTCATTGCTATTGGTGTCACGGCCACGCTGCGTTCGGGACCTTATTAGGGACACGGAAAGGAAATAACAGTGCTTGACGGAGAGGTCGACTTCAAATTCTTGGGAAAGGTGTGCGTTGCCTGCGTTTCTCGACGTGATGGTACCGCTCCCATATCTCGCTGGAGCGGATAAGAGCTGACGCTGTTTCGTGGGGCTGCGCTAATGTCTCATACAGTGAGAGTATGCGTGCTGATTGTATCGCTTCTGTAGCTCATAGTCTCAACGCTCGGTCAATAAACACGGCGGAAGAATCATCAATCCTCCTTAGACCATCGCGTAAGTATGTGTTCATGTTCAGCGGGACCAGAAGCAGTCTCGCTTCTCCTTTTAATGTAACTCGATTTCTGAGTCGTGTAGGAAGCCACAAGGGACGACCTTTCGCTGCGGGAGTGCTACGTAGTCGACATACTTGTATCGTCTAAGTACATATACAGCGTAGGAAACTCTTGTAGAGATCAGCTGCACAGGTTTGCAACATTCTGTACTATTTGTCCTCATTCGCCTCCCATCAGACTCTCTCCTGTCTACGACACCTCTACGGATGGGGAATCTCGCGACGAGAGTTTTCGCGAGGATCTGGATTAGTTCCAGCTGGAATCCTTTTTGCAGGTGTCACTCGAGGCAGCTCGAGCGAATCTTCAGAGAGCTTCCTTTCGTCTGAGCAAACCAGATCTTGAACCGCTGACGCCTTTGCCGAGAATATAGCGGGATGTCAATTTACGACCCGACACATTCTCTTGCCAAAGAGATTCACTAGAGAGCTGATTCAACCGAGAATCCGGTTTCGCCCTTCCGGGCTTGACAGGCAAATATTCAGATAAGTGGTCCTATCCTTCGATCAAAGTCCTAATCAAACGACGGAGCCAGCGCTATTGCCGCACCGCCGGGGTCGAGCTCAAATTCAAAATGAAGAGGTCATTAATCCGCTACAAAAACGCAACTCGTCCATTTTTATATTATCCCCGATCGACTCTCGTACCATCGGTTTCCCGTCTGTGGAGCGGTTCCGTCCTTTCCAGAGAAGAGAAGAATTTCGCAGGTTCGTGAGGGGAAGCGAAGCCGCGACCAAGAGAGGTGGACGACTTCGCGAATTCTCCGCTCATCTGCGTTCAATCGCCTCAGACGAGAAAGTGGATCACGATCCATACGGCTTCTCTGGAGTACATTATTTCTATTGATCGTCCGCTCTTTTCAGGGAGGTGGATATTGGAAAATTTCCGCTTACCTGCGATCAAAACAATTCCGTCCTGACTCGGGAAGGTCGGCGCCGGAGCTTTGAGGCAGTCCGCGACACCAAACGCGACCTTAATGAGAGATTTTTTTGATGGAGATGTCTCGCCTTCGAATTTTTAGAGCCTTATGAATCATTATCAAACGGAAAGTCGGAGGCTAAATTTGGGGTGAGCATGGGCTCGATGCTGTCGAGCAGCACAAGGTGAGTAATTCGACGAGCGATTCGAGCTCCGTTGCACGAAGCTCGGATTTGGTACCGAAAGTTCGTTCGCATCACACGCCTACAGAGCACATTCACTCGTCACGCGAAGTCAATGATGTTCATCAACGGAGAGCCGCCTATACGATTCGACAGCCCTGACCACGGAGCAATCAGAAACCATTGCACCGCGAAGGAGATTTTTTGTTCTAGCCTTCCAGATCGGATGAGTGAACCTCGCGGCGTCAGACCAGGGCCCGACATCTCTTTCGAAACCGGGGACCACCAGCGCTTAGTGTCTCGAATACTTCCTGATATCGACCACAAAATCATGGTAAGTCATCAAGTCTTCATTCCCATGAACCAGAGAACGTCGCAGTCACTCAGTGACTCGGGATTTATGTCAGCCTCGACGAATAATTCCTTTAACAATTCTCGCCGACAGTAGGGAGTGTTCTGAGCAGGGAGCAGGTATGATATTTACCTCGTCGCGACCGGCGTCTCCTACTTCAAGAGAATGGGAGCGGCTTCACACGATGGAGTCGACGTCCATCGGCGGGATTCTCGGAGCTCGTCCACAAAGAATTCGTCGTGATGAACGAAATTCGTCTAACTCTGGGAAAGTCACTGATCCCACTGTCACTTCTCTGCTGAATGTTTCCTTGCGGGAGATTCTTCGAAGGCAGAACACCATGTAGCATACGCTTCGCAAAGCGCTAACACATGGACTGAGGACCTTCACTCTTGGTTGCGAGACCCTCTCCTTTTCGGTCGACTCTCCCCAACATCGACCCTCACAACGCAGACCTGTTGCAATGAAGCATTACAAATCAACTCCAGCCTAGATGAAAACAGAGCATAGGTAAGCATGATAGCTAGTACCCGCCGGAGAGATCTACTTACTAAAGCGCATGGTATATGTTACCGCTTGAGAAGACACAACATGAGAAGACTCGCGGCCCGAAGGGAAACACCTTAACACCGTTTCTTGGATTCATTCGGAGGAAAGGAGCAACTCGAGCGAGAACAGAACTTCCCGCAGGGTTTGACCTCAGAGTTTTCTGTGCCGATTGGCTCTAAGAATTGTGTTGCATAAAGAGATTCTCGGCTGACGGTCCTGATCTCGCCGGGTCGTTTGAGCTCCATTCGTACTCCGGAGGCATGCCTTGATTGCGTCTGAACGTCAAGCAATTGCTTCGAATTCTGCCCTCAAAATTTCTCATTACCTACTCAATTTGCGCCCCCCTCCCTCACCCCAGCGTAGAGATGTTTCTCGATGTGGACGTACCAGCCCCCGCGGAAACGTAAAACATCTAGACAGCTAGCTGAGACCTACGCTGGACCGAAGATCGCCAAGGTTTCCCGGCTCCGATTACTAAGGACTTTTATTTCCCGTCGAGAGCCCCGACGCTCATCATCTAGCGTTTCCCCGTCCTACGTTCCCAACGCGATTCCTGACATATCTGCGGCCCTCGGAGCCCCTCGGCGTGAGAACAGAGAGTCTCGGGAGATGTTTCACAAAGCGTTTTGAGGGAGACTCGGGTGATCTTCGGCTTGATTGCATCGATTTAGGAGATTCCTAACTCCCCGTAGAGTTGGACGCTGTGACCCTCAGGAGCTGATGCTCTTTTCTTTGAGGAAAATCTCAGTTCGGCGATTCCTGACTGATAGCGAATCTACGACCGAGGATCGTGGAATTCAGGGTCAGGTTCCCGGTGGCGGCTCAGGAACTATTATACTTGTCGGAACTTTGCCTTGCGGCACGGGATTGCGGATCCTGTGGTTCGAGGTTCCTCATTGTAAGACCTTCAACCGGGCCGCGAGCAAGGTGTGAGGCGAAGATAACGGCTGACGCAATTTACGTGCTCGTCGAGTATCGCATCTTGAAAAAGCTGAACTCAACGCTAATGGCGTAATTATTCATGAGAGCAAGTTAGCAGAGAGGGCAGAGCGGCCGATCGGCAGGTGGCAGATAGACAGGCAATCAGCCTCCTACACAGGACCTGCATTACGCTCGCAGCGGATAGTCGGCAAAGTGGCCCAGGCCTGTGTCGGGAGTCATTCCCTCAGAGGAAATTCAATCGCGAATTATTCACTCGCTCTAAAACTCATAATCACTTCGACCCGCGTCTTCTTTCCGTTTGCATATTGAGTCGTATCGTTTCCAGACGATTTCCGCAAAATGACTCGATCGGAGCGTTCGTGCGCGTCAGCTGCAGCTGACGTGCAGCTGTTCATGATGAGAAACTCCGAATAGAACTGGCTCTCGAGCTTTCAAGGTTCGCTGGAGTTCGGTGGAGAACAAACAAGACATTCGTAATCGAAAAAAAGCCGACGACGGATGGGGAAAATGGAGAGCTCGAAGCACCTCGAATTGAGTTTTTGCCTGGCACCAGTCGGAAGAGGCTCAGCGCGATCTCCTCGTTTTGTCAGATGCCGTAGCATACGTCTATGGGAGTCTTCCCTATCGATGCAATCCCAGTTCCGGAAAGGCAGTTAACGAGCAAGACGCTGAAGGATTCAGGATCTGAAATTAATTGCGGTTCCCTGCCATCCGAGCGCGAATCAAGGATGTCCACTGAGGAATGTGGGGCTTGCGACGACGCTCATTGATGATCTAAGTGGGATTCCAAGACTTTCGTCGATGCTCCGTGTACAGAATGTCAGCCCTCGCCTGTGTGCGCGACTATGGTTTTAATGGGCGACCATCACGCTATGTCTCAGAGACTCCAACGACTCCCCTCTTTCAAGATTCATGATAAAATGAGGCGGCGAGTGAGCACTGAAATCAATATCAATCTCGGAGGAGGTTCTCGAGGCGTTCTCCTTGAAGTGCTCGAATTCACGCGAGATGTGCTCCCCGAGAGCGCTTTCGAACGGCTCTGTCTATTGGATGCTTATTTGACGTGCTCTTCCGAGTTTCACTCGTGTCTGGAGCATGAGCGGGGGAAACTTGGAGTCCAGAGGAGCCTCAACCGCATAAAACTGAAGGCTCGTGGAACTCACAACGAAAACCTATCGTATCGTCTCGGGCTCCGTTGGAATATTCCTCGTCAAGTGAAAAACGGGTCTTCACCGAAGGAGGTCGACAACATGATAGAGGTCTCTTAGGCTCCTGGAGCCGATGTCTTCGCGGAGCTGGCTCGGATGCTGATTTCCCGTCACGAGCATCGTGAAGGAACTACACGTTATGACCAAGTAGAGTTGTCCGGGGACCGGCGACAGTCCAACATCGGGAAATCGCCGCATAAAGAGAAGAAGGCTGATAGTTGTGAGAGTCGCTTCCGCCTTATCGGTCCACGCGCTCACGGACGTTCTGGCCCTTCGGAGGATCTATTTGCTTCCGATTTCATAAATCAACATTTATCAGTATAGCTCGATCGCACGCGCTTGCCCACGTGCCATGTATGGTTAGCGTAAAAGAGACGGTCAGTGATTTCAATGAAGTCCAAGATCATCGAGTAGGCCGTGTGACACGAACCACGCTCTCAAAATGAGGGCTGGTACCCCGAGCCGATAATTCGCCGTCCTAGCTCAGGGTTCAAGATTTCCTCTCGGTGGGATTCCTCGTTCCATTCGCTGACAACAGCTCGAAAGCTCTTGTCGAAGTGCATGATCAAGCATCGCCAATATAATCTGTGAGTGCCGAATTCAATTGATTCCATGTACACGACACTGAGTCGGTGTTTGATCTATGCTCAGGACCCAGTTCGAGCAAGCACGTCATCTCTCCATATATAACAAGCTATTCTCGGCTCGAAACTTTCGTGGTGGAAGCTCCTTGATTCCGGGGAGAATAAAACTCGTTCACCTTGTGAAGAAGTCTTCATTGCGGAGTCCGAAAGAAACAGGTAGTTCGAAGCTCACCATAGAGACGAGATTGTACAGTGAAAGCTCGTTACTACGAACACGAAGGGACCGACGAAACTGGTTCGTTGTACCGAGTTTCCGTTGTAACGAATGCCGCTCAACACGATCCCTATGGCGAGCTGGCCAAAGGAGGAGAAATTCCTTGTTCGTTGTACCGAGAAATTCGTTGTAATGGGGGTCGTTGTAACGAGCTTTTACTGTAATTCGCCATGAACTCCCACGCCATAGTGCACTCTCCATTTGGACCGCATGCGCGATCGCTCCTCAAAGTCTGCCACGAGATTATTCCGTACCTTTTTCTGTCGACTCAGCTGTCCGATATACCGTCTACCGTCACTGCGGAGCCCTGCGAGGGACTGTATCTGCCTGAGCTCGCGAACGATCGGATGTTCAGCTCGAGTTGATGTCACAACTACAGACACGGTCATACGTTCCGAGCTCTATCTCTTCACTCATGAAGTCTTGGCTCGAGATCAATTAGAGAGATCAAGCCTAAAATGTAAGCAGTCGTTCAGAGGAGAGGGTCATAATAAACACATGTCATTGCTAGTTTAAGTATGCGAAATAGAACATTCGCTGACTATTCGGACCTCGAGCGATGTCATCCCAAGGTCGATGCTTTAATAAATGACACCGTACCTTATGGCTCTCGAGAGGCGTGCGAACAATACTCATTTTGATGACATCAACGTTTGATGTGGGCACTGTCAAACTACACTTGTTCATTTCCGAGAGAGCGGTAAACGAGGTCGATCCTGGGGCATCCTGTCTCTTCCGGCTCGTTGGCCTTCAGCCTCTCGACCCACTCCCGGCAATGGGAGAGACGAGGCGGACTTGGCTTTCGCCTAGATTTACTCCTCCGGTCACCAACTTCCAAAGTTAAAGTCTCGAGCCTGCTGCAGTGACCAGGAAACTCGACCGACAGCTGCATTTCCCGCGCTTGACCGCGAAAGGATTTCCACGGGTGCCCTCATGTCCAGTGAGCGCAATCGGTCATCCTCTCTCCCCTGGATCAGCCATCCGATGGATGGAGTCATCCACATTTTTCCCGTCTGCCAATGATTTGAAGGCTCTCTCATTTCTGTGTCCGCAGTAGGGGTGGTGCTAGACTTAGGATCGCTGATTCCGGGATCACCTAGCAGCTTCGACGGACGAGTGAGCTCGTGAATCGCTATCCGAGACCCGCTTGCTGAGAAAAAATTCAGGAACATTAAATGAATGTCGATATGATAGATCCCGAAGCATCCAACATTTTTGGAACAAATATGTCCTCGCGGGTCTTGCAATCCCCGGACATGTTGAGATTAGATCAGCATACCTGCGAACCGAGTTGGGAGAGCCCTGTGTGCCTCGAATGAACGTCATAAGGCTCATCCCATAGTGGATGGGAGGACTCTGGTGATGGATGCTCTTCCCTGTGATGGGAGAATTTCGCCGAGCGGTAACTGATCTACGCGGTCGACTTGACGTGAGCACCGAGGCGAATTCCACTGAGAACTCAATAACAATGAGCAGAATTCGCTGGCCTGCATGTGCCAGCTATCATCTTTTTACTGATTGACGGGTCTCTCTTCATCCAGTATTCTCGGGAAAAGGTGGCTACCGAAAGCTCATCGAGAACTCTAGAAATCTACGTTTGAACGGTTGGCGCCGTATCTACATCCAGCAATGAGACGCATAATATCAAATTACTGACCCGGTCTCCTCCGAGCCGCCAGGGTCTAATGCTACAGGGGATCGTGCTGGATCATTTGAACGGATGTTTCCTGATTCCTGAGGCTGGGATTCCGAACGATGAGAGAGACGGAACCGCCCTGCGCGCTCATGTTTGCAGCAGAAATCATCGGCAGAATCCACACTGCTAATGTTGCTCATCTTCTTTTCACTCGGGACTCGGGACCTCATGAAACCATGTAGATTCGTAGTCTGTTTCTAGCAGATTGATCACAAACTTGTTGCACGATCCGAGGTTGAGTATGGAAATGATCATTCTGCAATGATGTCAGTAGGAACATTATATATATACATTAGCAGATACTGACCGCTTTATGAATATATCGGTTTCTTGCGCTTGCTGAACACATTCGGGATGTTCGCGGCATGAGAGGGGATTTTTTAGTGTGGAAATTGTTTTCTCAATCATAACCGCTCCCTATTAAACTCCAGGTACCCGTTTTGAGCTCGGTTTTCCACCAGGAAGACCGATTTTTCGAAGGTATCTTCCTTGGTCTTTGAGACAAGCGGGGAGCTACATGGTTCATGAAAATGAAGAAAATGAGAGCGGAACATTTTTCAAATTTTCTTCGTCGTAATACAGAATCCTATGGAATTTTCATCGGCGATAGCCCTCATCTAACCCATCCGAGTCTAGAAACCCACCAAATGCAATGAATTCTGAGGAGCCCAACTTTGCAACACTAATGGTGTGTGTGCATGGCAATCGCTCTTGCGGAAGCTCATCTGCTTTGCGCTGAGGTTCCCAGCCGAGCATTCAGTCTCCGGACCACCGCGCTAGCTCATCGACCTCTACAGGTCCCAACTCAACTATCCGGTGCTCAGCGACGCTCTCTTTGGAACAAGAGAATGAAGGGGATCATGGGTACAACCTCGGAGTCCAGCGGATCATAAATGCTCATGGTGTCGCCCTTGGTTCGAATCAAACGCCGCGCCGGTCCCCGGATCTAAAGTTTGGCCAGCTGAGAGCAGAAAGCGCGCTAAGGAAAGATCGCAAGACGCCATTGGGAATCGGGCGAAATTTGGCCTGCGGCCGCGGTTCCACTCCGCGCGGATAGGTTCAAATAGCTGCCGCGCTTGAGTTCACAGCGCGCTCGGATTTGGTTGCGACACGACGTTACTGGCGATTCCGTTCCTGGGAGCTGTGTTGCGCGCCGCTGTTATGGCCACCAATCTGTATCGATGCGACGCGACGTCGGACCGGGAACAAGACCGGCGGCCTGGAAGGACCAGGGGAGGAGCACACGCTGCACACGGAAGTCACTTACAGCAACTTGGTCGAGGAAGAAACCAGGAGGGAGTGGCCGAAGCGTTCGGTACGGGCAAGTTGCAGGTGCCGAGAGTCGCGAATCGCGACAGATTTCGGCCCCACATCCGCTAAGGAGGAGATTGTCCTTGGGTTGCGATGATTACCACGAATGCAGTTTTCCATCGGAAAGAAGTAGAAGCGGGGTTCGGACAGTGCTCACCTTCCAAGACTCGCCCCATTAAGGAATGAGATGGAGTAAAAAAGATCAGCGAATGACGCGGGAGCAAAGGACGCGGCCTTGCCTTGAACATTTGGGTACAGTGAAATCTGTCTGATAGTACCAGCCGCGGTGCACCAGAAAAGCGGTCCGATAACTCAGATGGTCCCATTGAGCAGGTCGTCGAACGAATCGAGTCGGTTCGTTAAATTTGTGGTCTGATTACTCAGTCAGGTTTATCTCATATGGTCCCATTGGACGGTGATCCTATCAGACAGGTTTCATTGTATGCACCCTATGACATGATTGTGTGATCACTGCTCACTTGCATATCGATATATTCCATCATCATTATTATTATCATTACATGGAAAATGGCCCATCCAGATTCATCATGTCCTCGAAATGGAGATGAGTGAATTCTAGTGCGCTCCCGCAGCGTATGCAGGATCCTCGAGATCCGCTCCTGCAAGTGCCTCCTCATGTTTCCTTTTGCGATTAGCGATCCGGGACTTTTCACCTCGTTCCTCGCGCAACGTTCCGATCCTTTTCAGATCTGAAGCTTTCATAGTTTCTACGCAAAAGCGCCCTGGCGTTATCGTCTTTATCCGCCTCCGAAATTCGATAAAGAGACGCATGGCCATCCTTGAATTCAGAGACCGCGATGTGAACGCCTGTTCTGAGCTTTGGGAGCGATACATTTACTTGTCCTTGTTCGGGTGTTGAGTCTCGCCGTAGAGGCATTTTCGAAGTAAGCGTGGATCGGAGAGTTCCTCGAAGACTGCCCGGAGCTCGTTCATGAGGCAGCGTGGTAACAGCTGATGATGACTGTGGTCATATCCCTCCGGATGCTGCAAGAACTCACACCAGGAGATGTCGCAAAAGGTGTGATCGGGAGATTCAGTGGATGAATCTAGATGCTTGAAAACAGCCTAGACGGCCCTCCCCATCTTTTCCACATCGTCCGTGTATGCTCGTATCGCATTCTCGAAGTAGCTCTGGATTCTATCGATTGTATCATCTGTCAGACGATTCTTTCCTCATCGCTTTCCCGTCTTCGAGATCCTCACCTCGAAAAGATGCTTTCAGTTCTCTAAGTCGAGTCCCCATCCACTTCTGAATGTGACCGAGTCATCCCAGTTTTTCGAGCTCTACTACGCTTCTGTACGGTTTATCGGATGTGACGGCATGGAAAGCCTTGGAGTCGCCGTCCCCAAGGTACTTAGCAAGGGTCGATACCGGACATGGAGCTCCGCAAGGTGAGAATCTTACCAAGGGAGCGCCTGCGCTGCCAAGACCATTCATCAGCAGTCAAGGTGAATTCCGCTCCCTTCGTCTCGAGATCGGTCAAAATCTCTTTGAATCGATTATTCACTTCGCTACAAAAAAATGGGTATTTTTTCATGAGCTTTTACATGCTCTATCGAAGTATCCGCAAGTGGTGCATGTAAGTCTCCAACGCTCTCCATCCGTTCCGCGGACTCACTGGAATTTCTCGTCGGTGTAGCGTCGGGCCAGAGCGGCATTAATCGGTCCAAGTCGAGCGAGCCAGAAGAGTACGCCCATGATGCCCGAGCTGGCATGGTATGTTCAAGACGGTTATCATGCAGGCTACAAGCCAAGATTTGATCCCCTCTCTGTCAGCTCTTTCTCCCTGCCTGGAGTGCTTCCGAAGATGAGCCTTCAAGCCTGTCGTGCTCTGATTCGCCGATGTGATTTCGTCACCACAAAGTTTGCATTTCTGAATATCAACATCCGAAGTTGAATCGAAGGCATCCCAAATCGGGCCTGAAGTGTGATGGTTAATGGTATGGTAGAAAGAAAAGTCTACCGCATTCCATCTATTCACTCAAATCCTGATCGACGACCGATCTCACCTCGTTTTCTTGAACGGCGAGCTTGAGGTAGTCGCGGCGCGGAACCATTTGAAATCGATGATGGGGTCGGACTGCTCTCAGCCTGCGATGCACTTTCTTCACAATGAGCATCCCCTACAGAAAGTAGGTAGTTCTTTCTATTTCGCCGAATCCTCTTGGAGGCGATCTTAACAAGCAAGAAACGCTCAGAAATAGCGAACTCACTGCGGGGTCGTTTTGCCTTTCGTTGAGACATGGGAGAGCTGCACGTTCCCTGTTGCTGCTCAATACCTACGCTGGATAGGCCGATCAGTGAAAGACTCGACGGGCATCGAGGAGGACACACTGGCACTCGGAAGAACTCGAACGGAGTGATGGTTCGAGAGGTGATAAAGATTCCCGACAGAGATCCCGATCCCAGTCGCGTCGCGTGGCTCATATTCTTGAGTCGTTGTTGTCAGGCAGATCCTCTTGTCACATACTAGCGGAAGTACACTTCGGAAGCGACATCAAATACATTTGGAATTCGAAGCTGGGATGTTGCCCATCATGGGGTCGCTTGTACTTTCGAAGATCTAGATGAACATCTGTAGAGCTGGCTCTCATCTCGCGAACGCGACGATTCCTTTTGTTCGATCCGATGAATTCATGCATCCATTGAATTGAAGTCTAATTCGATTCTTCCATTCCTAAGCTAAATCATTTCGACTCTCAAGCTAAGGGGATATCTGGAAACGATATCTATCTTTTGCGGAGCGCACTTCTTGATCAGCGATCATTCAGGGGTCTGACCATTTGGCGAAATAATTCATTTCTTCATTTATTGGTCGATAGCACGAGACTTATGCGTATCGAGGGCTCCTTTTCAGGAAGAACTACCGTAGCTCCGTAGCAGTCACTACGAACGATTTAGCGTAGTTCCGTAGTGATCACTACGGAAGTACGATTCCTTTTGTCCCTTAGTCCCGCAGTACGGAAGTTCCCCGTAACTTCGTGCTACGAAAGTTAGCCGTAAACCGTACTACGGCCTACCAGTCTTGACAGGGAGTGGGAACACAACGCACCAACGCTTGCATCTGTCCCTTGGAAAAAGCGTGTATGGAATATAACTGGAACGGTGTCAGAACCACCCGATTAGTTCCATCCATGTAAATGGAGCGAGCCTCGATATGTATCCTCATCGAATCATGCGAGGCGAAAGCGAGGATCCCATCTGACGAGCCTGCGGATTTGGGGAGATCGCGCTCCCGAGACTGCGCTCGCCAGCACCTCATCGTAGACTCTCTTGCAAGATTTCTCAGGCTGCTGCAAGACTGCCATCTTCATAGCGAGCCTGGTATCTCACTTGAGGTGATCTTCTCGTTCTTCACCATGGTTGTAAGCCTCAGATTGACGTACCATTACCGGTTCGACGTCCTTCAGAAACATAGAGACGAATCGAATGAGTAAATCTACGCGAGTGAAATCCTCTCCGACGCTGAATACTAACGAATGGGAATGGAGAACCCTAACCTTTACGATCACAATCCTCACCGCACAACTCTCAATCTCCTTTCTGATGCATCGACAGAAGTGTTTCTCTTTTCTCTTCTTGTCAACATCGTATAAGAGGTCGTCGACTCGAGAGAATAGATATCTCCAAGCTGACGGAACTTCCTGAACGTCTGCGTCCATCTCTACTTCACTTGATGGGTCCGTATCGGAGCTCTTCTCAGGAAAAACTGAAGGGGAGACAGTTCACAAAATTCGATTGAGAAGTTCTTTTGGCTTCATTGCTGAGCTCTGACAGGCGTCTAGAACGCGGATATGTTTTGGTTCTGAAGACACGGTCGAAGTTCGGAACCGCGGCACTTCACCAGCGAACGTGACGTCCCTCCGCGGAGAACAACAAAGGAATCCCTTCCCTCGCTGCGTCTGCTTCCGATACGCGTCAGCGAATCTCCATACCGAATCACGCAGAGAAGTATACCTAGAACTCCGCATCCCAATGTCCTATTTTAGTCACATAGCCAGGATCACGGTTCGATGCTCTCCATCCGAAGGGGATCTTGCGTCCCGATCAGCTCCCTTTGGGGAAATAATGCCTGATTCCGGAGAGGATGATCCACGGAATAGCCGAACTCTATGATGCCAATCCAGTCTACCCATGAACCCCCTCCGCCCACTCAGCAGGACTGATTGCGAGAGAGTCCCAAAATCCGGCTGTCGGGTCAATGGGCTGTAACAATTGCAGTTCCTCGGGTCGCAAGACCTTACCCTGGAGGAAAGTCCCTATTCTTCTCATTTCCGCGGAGTTATCGCTGCGAAAACTTACAAACCACAAAAAAAGGCGGCCAAAGTTCCTTTTCAGTTTGCTCACCCATGGCTTCGCTCGTTCAGTTTGGGGTCCTTTGGGGCTTGCCTGATTTCTCTGAGAAAACATTCTACAAGCCTGTGTTCTCGGGGACTTTTCTGGATTGCCCATTTTGAGTTGCAAAGCGAGAGCTTCACTCCTGAGTGAATCCCCCTTGGCTCGCAATTCCGCAACCAAGAGACGCGTGACACGATTCGTTAATCTCCGATGGTGTTTTCCCGCTTCATACGCCTAATGAGACCGGAATGGACTGTTCCGATGTGATCCGACGAAACGCAGTCTGCTCTATCCTCGACTTGAGACCGATAAAGATCAGAATTTTCCCTTGCGCTCGCGATTTCTTCGCGAAATCGGGTCTCGCCCCTCAACCAGTTTCCTTTAATCACACCAAGAAATGCTGGGAGCTCACAAGTTCAACATCAGATAACTTCTGGACAACTTTCCATCTCCAGGGTACTTCCACCTGCGTCACCAAGAGCGTCAGCGGCCAACCCATTTCGCCCCGAGAAAGTCGCTTGCACGATGAGGTCTTATTCCACGACTCTGAGGCATCTCGGCGTCATGAAGTGGCGCTCGGCCGCATACTGGGAAGCGAAACTCGACGGCGTTGATACGGTGATTCCGATCAGGAGTGTTCTCCCATTGACTCGGTGGAGTTTTGAGACGACCACGTCTTCCCTCGACGTATTTCTCAGCCCATGCGATGGCCACACTCCATGGCAGAAATGAACTCGTCATCCGCGCCGCTGTCGCTCGTGAGTGTGAGCCCCCGTGAGGAACTTCCCGACTCGGGGTCAAATGGCTGGTGGAGCATTCCGTTGATGAAAACCCGGTTTCTCGTGATACCGACTTGATTTTGGTGGCACTTCCGATCAGTCATGACTCATGAGTTATGAGCTATAGCCGCAGTTTTATTGAAGCTTCGGCTCCAAAGTCGTGCTCTATGAGAATTGATCGAGCTTCCATAAAAGCTTCCATTTCGCATACTCGAGGCTGACGATTTATTCATTTATACTTAAATCTTATGCATGAATCACTTCCATTCGCGCCTCCTGAAACGTACTTAGAGCCTCTGTTCGCAAGATGTCGGAGGCGCGCCGTCGGAGGTCGGACTCTCTCGCTGGTTTTGCCTCATCAGCCTTCTTGTGTGTTCTCCTGAGGACTCCGATCCCTCATATCCTGACTGTTAGAAGAGAACATTTTTGATGTCGAGTTGATGACGCAAATCGATTCCTGGAGAGATCAGCGCGTGTCGATACATTACATGGAGGGAATAAATAAGTTCCACCTACCTCCGCGGTCAGCAGTAAGTTTCCCGACGGCCTACGTCTCCCTGCTCTGGGAATCCGTGTCGATGTGTTGGAATCCCTGTACTCGTCCTGCTAATCTATGCCGGACCCGCCACTATTTTCCCATGGGGCCAAACGCCGCGAAGACCTCTCCGACCGCCCGCTGTCCAGAACCGGCTGCAGAATGCGTTGATTCGTCAATGAGCTGTAAACAAAGAGGAGACGAAGATGCAGGGCTACATGCCGATAGTTGATCAAATGACGAAGGCTCGCTCGAACAATATTGAGCTCCGGGGCAGCCCTTTAGCTTGACGCTTCTCGAGTTCCCTGACCTGCGAGGCGAATTCCACGTGTGCGTGATTCCGCTCTCGACATTCCAAAAAGTGCTGCTGGAGCTTGAATACATGAAGATACAGTGAGGAACCGGTGTGTCTTCGGAGGCAGTGCAAAGTTTACTCAGTCGGTGGAACGAAACAGAGACAGCATGTCTAACTTCGAGCCCACATCGGTATGGAATGATTTCTCTCCGGCCATCGGTTCTGGTTTATCGATTTGTGCTCGGATCCTTCCCGCCGGCGCCGGTCCGGCAGCGCGGTCTGATCGAGAATTTTCGCGGTTTAATGACTTTACTGAGCTGGGCACGTGCTCGATGAAGGGCTGCGCAAGCGGCGCGGCAGCGCCGCTGTCCTGAGGGATACTTGGGGGACGACAAAAAAATTGTCGAAGGTCTCGTGGCATCTCTTCGAACGTGCTCAGATTTGAGGAGATATCAATCGAACGTCCCAATTGGGAGACGTTCCCCACAGCAGCTCCCGGACTAAAATCGGATCCTCGATGCACAAGCCCCAGAGAGAGGCCGGTTTAAGTTCCGTTCCGGAAATCGACGCTCTGGCTCGCCTTCTAAGCCGACGGGATCTCGTTCCAGAAAATCTATTTCTCATGGACCAGGAATATCAGTCTCGGCTCAGAGGGGACAGAAGTTCCTAAAGATCCGGTCAACCTGATAGCGACCTCCACCAGATTTGGCCTGATCTTCGCCGCGAGCGGATCAGGTTCGTGCAGCCCGCGGTCTGCGAATTTCCGATCCTGAAAGCGTGTAATTCGTGGCGATCCCGATACATACGTACATCGCCTCGAGATCTGTAATCTGCCCCGATATTATTCTCTAAGCATTCTGGAATATTACAGAGCTCAAGTGCACATCGATATCCGATGTCCAGAAAGAGCATTCGATCGACAAAATCCTTCCTGACTCCACGGATCATGTTTTTCTGAGAGTCCCAGCCGGAGGTGAGCTCAACGTCGCGTCGACGTCAGGGACAATATGCGAATGTCTCGAAGATTCGCCTCGAATATATAAATATCTAGCGGTCATGGAACAATCCGAAATAACTTACCCGAATTATCGACAGGCGTCATCAATGGAGTTTTCCTATCAGCTGACGAGACAACGGTCGCTGTCTGTACCGAGACCTCCTTCTGCCATTTGTTCGACACCCGTGCGTTCTTCGACAAGACACCCCGCCCGATCGGACCTTACTTCTCCGTCAGATTGACGTCCAGCCCGGCTGTGGTCTTGAAAGATTTCGCTTTCAATCCCGTGATACCCGATATGTTCGCCGTGGTAATGTCCGACGGGAAAGTCACGAACTACGAAGTGGCAAACGGCAATACACTCAAGATACAAGGGACCTACGCAGGCGTCAAATGCTGTGAGTAGCATGCTTTCGAATGACCTTGTAGTCTTTCAGAGTTATAAGAGCGTAAGCCCAGAACATTCACTTGCACTTGGCCGATGAATTGATCCGAGCCTCATTCTTGCAGGTTCCTGGTCACCGAAAGGAAAACAGCTCGTCGTTGCCAAAGAAGACGGTAGCTTAGTTCAGCTCAAGCCAAACTTAGTGGAGGCGAAAGTTATCCCGAAGCCAGCTCTGACGGATTTGGTAGATCCGAAACCGAAAGCCATATTTTGGGCTTCGAGCGCGGTGTTCGTGGTCGCATACTGGACCGATTGTGTTCGCGTAGTCGTAACGATTCTGAATGTGAGTGTTGATCGATCCGTCCATCGAAGCTGCCTTTGAGATATCTCCCTCCCCCTTTCGGAACCATGCTCTCAGAATCGAGGTGTAAATCTTCGTTTGATTTTCAGAAAAACGCTCCCTCGACCTACATACCTATCGACGAACCGCTCCTCCGGAATCTCGACGAGGAAGACTTTTCGCGCACCTGGTTCTGTCACGTGCCGAAATGGTAAGCTAAGATTGCATTTCCGGCGAATTCCTAATTCGAGAAGCCTCTAACTCAACCAACAGCCCGTAGTACAGCCCGCGAGCTACAGCCCGAAAATATCAATGATTTCCTGTAGGAGTCCATCTCCTCAGTGTTCTGAGACTTTGAAAGCGAGAGCTCCCTCCATGAACTCCGTCTTTTCCCCTCAGGAATATTCTTCTCATGGTTTGTCGGAACTCTCCCGATGTGGCTCTCCTCGGACACAATGAAAACTGCACTCAGTGGGTGCTTTACGACCTCGAGGGTGAACGGGCCGCCCTGCCAATCATCGGCAAGGGTGTCAGCACCTATCCTACCGGTGAGCGTGAATCTATACGTATCCACCGGGATGCTCATGGAGAATACTCTCGGAAAGAAATCTCGCTGCGATCAGAACAGGGGAGAGCCAAGTTTCAACGGAAATTTCTCCAGCCCGGTAGCTCTGCCCTTCGTGGAAGACCTTTCTCTCATTTCACAGATGCCTGCGACATTTACCTGAATACAGTCCCGAGTATTAGAGCCGCAAGGACTCGAATGCTAATGAAGACGAGGTAGCCGAATAGTTGAGGCGTAGGACCGCTAATCCGATGGGCTCTGCCCGCGTGCGTTCGAGTCCCGTCCTCGTCGAGAGATCTTGCCTGTTTTTAGTGAGATCATTGTCTCGGGCCCGGCCGATGACTGATGAGGATATATTCGCGATCTCTCCGTTAATATCCGACATAAAATACATAGATATTATATAATTCATTATTATTTATATAATAATATCCTCGGCGATGAGGCTGCTTCGTCCACTGGTCACCATGCTCATTAGTAAACGAAAACTCCTGCGACGTCGTTCGCATCTGCCCCGCTGATCGGTTTCAGAGCTGAACTGTCTGATCCATCGTCAAGCTCGGTCCGATCTGCGGATACGGAGTAAGGGACAGGGACACCCAATGAGGCTGAACGGGCTCGAATCCCAATCATACGAATTCGAAGCTCGAATATTCACTGTTTCCGTACTCACGTGTGTATGGTTTATATGATTCGTTGGCCGGATCTCTATCCAGATACTCCCCGCTATGTTTTTGAGTCGAAACGACGCGACAGTCACAAACCATTCTCGTTGTTGCGGCGCCCCGAACCACACTTAGAGCAGTCGCCAGTAACGTACCGAGGAGAAGGAGCCAGACACGCTGAAATGCGGGCAAGGTCCTGTTGAGGCGGATCTGGCTCAGCCGAATCGTGGGAGGCGAAGGCCGCTATCTGACGCCTGATGAGCGGGGCGTGCTTCGAGCAGCGTTTGGCAGATGATGAGGAACATATCATCAAGATATCTAACCATGTCTCTCGCGGAATGCTCTCTTACGTTGGAATAACCCACGGCCGAATGGCTCGGCCACCTACCTGCTGCGAGAGGAGCCTTTTAGAGGAAAAGCAACCCGATAACCCAGTCGGACATGACTTGGCAGTTTCTGATTGATGTGAGAGTGTCGAATTCTGCCTTCGCCCAAACAGCATCCTGACGTCGGAGCGGAGGCTGCGAACGGTTTGACTTGAATTCGCAGAGCCGATGACTAAGGCTTCGGTCTGTCTCATCTCCGCTGGTCCAAATGGAAAGCCCCTGGCCCTACTCAAAGCGGACAAGAGGCTCACGGTTCACACGAGTGGTCAAGCCCGGATCTCAATGATCACTCCTTGGGCTTGGCGGTTCCCTCCGAGACCCGAAAGGCCCCCTTGCTCCCTCAGCGAGAGGATCTGACCCCGAGACGTTCGATTTCGATTGACTAAAATCAGCTTGATGTGTTTTGCAGGAATCTGCGTGAATTATTCGAGCACAATAATGGTCGAGAATAAGAACAAGGGCGCCAAACCGCCGTCACCTCTGGTCCTGCTCTCAAACACGGGTGGAACCCTGACCCCGCACTATCTCATAAACGAGTCTGCCACTGAACAAATAACTTCCGCTCCTGAAGCGCAATCTACCCACGGTATGCGGAAGATGTTGAACCCTCTGTCAGTCACTCCGAAGGTTCCGACGGAGACCCCTCTTGCTGCTCCTCTGAGTAAGTCTAAAGTGAATCTCATGAAAGAGTTCGAGAAACACGAAGCTGAGCAGAAGCCACACGTCAGAAAGACGGACACGGGTACGAGTGAGTTCTGCTTTCCCTGGAAACGGTCGAATTTCGACACAATTTGCACCTCGGAATGTGCGTGATTCGTCTCGCTCGCCACGCTGAAGTCGCTGAATTTCGTGTCTGTCATCAGTCTGCGTACCACGACGTCAATATTTTCATTTCTCTGTGTTTTATGTATATGTATTTAGATTCTTGAGAGCTCTCGCATCTACAGTATCGCGACCGCTCTTCTAGGTTCGGTCCCGAAAGCGGCGCCCTTCGCTGCGTCCACGTTCTCATTCACGCCGAGCAAACCGACTGCGAACCCCTTGGCCCACAGCACGCCGGTCCCAACAACTCCTTTCTCCGGCGGGCAGAGCAAGCTCCTCCCCGCACAGGCGAACCCGAGCGCCGGAGCTCAAGCAACGTTCCCGAAATTCGCGATGCCGCTCGCAGTCAAGCCCCAAGAGGCTCCGAAAGCATCTCTGCTTCCTCAAGCTTCGAATCCTTCTGCTGCTCAACAGACGACAACGTCGATCGCCGCGCCGACAACGATCATCAAGCCGTCACCGGTGAAAGTCCTGCCGAAATTGGAGCCGGTTCCCCAAACGCCGTATGAGGATGATTCTTTGAGTCAAGAAACTCTATCGAGAGCGTTTTTCAACGAGCTCAATTCTCTCACGAAGGAGCTGAGTGAGCTCAGGATCCGCTCTTCGAAAGTTCTTGCCTGCCCAATAGGGGAAGACAGGCACCTCACTGAGATGCGCAACGAATCTAGAGAACTGCAGAACAAAATGGACGTTGTTCGCGCGGATCTGAAGGTGAGGAATTCCTTCTCAATAGTCGATTCCGCTGCTAGTGTTCCGGCGCAATTTTCATCCGGAGGAGGAAGCCGAGAGATGAGTGCTCGATATCGTCTTTCAGACCATGAAAACAGATGTACACGAGGCCCAGAAAGTTTTAATCGACGCTCTGGCTTGCGGGAGTCAGCTCAGGACGATTACGGCGGCGAAGGATTCCCGAATCAGTCGGATGGATCCCATCACCCAGGCGACCCTGAAGCAGGCCCAGGGTTTGGCGCATTATCTCGAAAGACAGCTGATAAACGCCAATAACGTTCTCGACGACGCGTACGAGAAATACAAGAACGAAAAGAACACCACGTGAGTTCACCGGCTGATGAGCGTTCTCTCAGATGGAAATCATGAGGAACTTTAACCGCGGTATTCACGTTTCCCCTCATTTTCAGGAAACGTGCTCCTACCATGGAGATGCTTTATAGGACCATCTTGAGTTGCGATAAGACGATCGAAGCGCTCCGAACGGAACTGAGGACGATGAGGGAAAAAGTCGAGGGCATCAAACGCATGCAGAGTCTTCGTGAGCGAAATAACGAGGACTTGACGTCACTCGCGGATTCTCTCCTGGCCGTTGGTATCGAGTCGAAAGATGCGAGCGTTACGCAGAAAGGTCTCACTAAGGATCAATCGTTCGAGAAGATAAAGATGCTCAAGGGCTACTTGGCGTCGCGGCCCGTGACCCAGGTCACGCCGACCAAGCTAAGCCCTCAGGGTCAATCGATGATCGTGTCGAAGTTGAGCACGATACTCGAGCAGTCTCGGATCGAGATCGACTCTGGTAAAACGCAAGCGGCGACCAATCCGAGCAGAATTCGGTCCGAGTACGGCATGCCCCGCGAATCCATCGGCGGGCTCCTAGGCTTGCGATCCAACACTGAGCAACCGGCCACGCCCGGCCAACCGTTCTCTACCGTGACTTCTACTCCGTTCGCCAAACCGGGATACGAGCCCATAAGTCCGCCGTCGGACAAGGCCGCGAATCCTTCGGCAACGTCGTTCTTCCAGAACGCGTACAAGCCCGAGCCTGCCCCTACGGCGCTCACGTTCCCGAAAACGACCCCCGAGAAAGCTGCGCAGAATTTCAAACAGTCCTTCAAATTCGATCTCCCAAAAACTCCCGAGCCCCAAGCAGCGAGTCTGTCGAAGCCAAGGGTGTCCTTCAGCTTCGCTGGGTCTTCGTCTTCACCGCAGAGCAGGGAAACAGAAGCCGAGGCCGCGTCGTCGAAACCTGCTGAGACGAAAAATGCGTCTCCCGGTTCCTTGTTCACCTTCGCGAATACGGTTCCTAAGCCCGAAACCACGGCCCCGGGAGCGAACTTCAACTTTGCGATCAAGAAAGAGTCGGCTCCCTCGAAGGACCGCTTCGAGGGATTCCAATTCGCTTCGGGGTCGGCGTTGCCGGCATTCGCTTGGGCCAAAAAAGATGGAGCTCCAACGAGCCCTTCCAAGGCCGAAGCCGTTCCCAAGACACCGCTGAGTGAGACACCGGTATCGACGCAAAGCTCCGCGAGTAGTTTCTTCAGCACTTCGTTGGCAACTAACAAGGCCCAACCTGCGGCTGTGAAGGACGCGGCCCACGATTTCTCTTTCGGCGCCGTCAAGAAGACCGATCAAGCGACCGCTGTTCCGACGTCCTCGGCTTTCAAACTTGACGGCAAGTTCACAGTCCCCTCCGATAAGCCTGCTGACGCCGTCTCTGGGGATGCGACCGGTGCCGGGGATTCGGAGGTCGAATACCCAACTGTGCCTTCAGACCCACCAGCGAGTGAGAAGCCTTCCGGGGCGTCTGCGTTCCTACCGAAGAAGCCGGGAGACAAGCTCGCATCTTCGACGCCGGAGGCACAAGCAGTTCCAGTTGCGGAGGTATCGAAGCCTTCCGCCACCTTCTCATGGAGCGGTTTTTCCGCGGGTCTCAACCTCACCAAATCCACCATCGGAGTTTCCGGGAGCGCTGGTGCGGGAGCTCTTGGGATCGCCCAGTCCCCCGACCAGGCACAGTCGAAGTCACAAGAGGAACAAGAAGCCGCCCGAGTCCCTGGGGTCCCCGCGCCTACTCCGGAATCTTCAGATGCGGAAGGGTCCTCCGGATTGACCGCGATCTCTGAAGAGGCGGCTGGGACGCCTCCCAAAATTTCTGAACCTGTCGCCGAGAAGCCTGCTGAATCTGAAGAATCTCGGGAGGCCCAAGGTGAGCGAGAATCTCTCAATCCGTCATTCAGGAGAGAGACGCCCAATACCGCGGAATCTTGATCTATTCATGGGTTATTTCAGTACCGGAATCGAAATCCACTCCTGAGACGGCGGCCGCACCGACGCCGATCACAACGTCGTTCTTCGCTGCAAATCGTCCACTAAACCTCGCGGCTCCAACATCAGGTACTGAAGTTCTCTGGGCGAAACGTTTAGATGTACTGAGACGCTTTCGAGAACACTCCCCGAGTCTCGGGGGCAGAGTTCTCAAGAATCCGCGGAATATCTAATTCTGATCCTCGCAATCAATTCCAGCAACCACGACCTCTTCCGAAGGCGGTAGTTCGCTCTTCGGGAAAGCCCCTGGCGCAGGACTGTTCGGCAAACCAGCAACTGGCGGTTTATTCGGCTCGTCTGGCTCCTCAACCTTCGGTCAAAGTGCTGGCTTCGGAGCAACCCCTGGAACATCGCTCTTCGGAGGCTCTTCCTCGGCTCCAACGACTTCTTTCTTCGGGGCCGCGTCGACCGTAGCTCCCAACGCGACCACGACAACTACGGCTCCAACGACTTCTTTCTTCGGGACCGCGTCGACCGTAGCTCCCAACGCGACCACGACAACTACGGCTGCAAAACCGTTCGGAGCTCTGGGCTCGCCTCAAGCTGCGACCGATTCCGCAACTCAGCCGGCGACGAGCACGAGCACTGCGACCACTCCGCTATTCGGTTCCACCAGTTCTTTTGGTCAGTCGTCCACTCTATTCGGATCTCAAAGCTCAGCATTCGCTCCGACAACGACGTCGGCGTTCGCGTCGACGACAGCTCCAGCCTTCGCGTCGACTACAACATCGGCCTTAGCGCCTGGAGCCTCCTCGGCATTCGCTCCGACGACGACGTCGGCGTTCGCTCCAACGACTACTCCGGCGTTCGGGTCGAACTTTGGATTCGCTGCCACCACCCCGACCACAACACCGGCCTTCGGACAAACGACGACCACGCCGGCTTTCGGACAAACGACGACCACAACACCGGCTTTCGGACAAACGACGACCACACCGGCTTTCGGGCAGACGACGACCACGACACCGGCTTTCGGGGCAGCAGCAGCCTTCGGAGCTCAGCAGAAACCTCAATCGGAGCTTTTCGGGAAATCCATGGCTTCAAACTCTGGGTAGGACCATTTTGATGATTGGAGTGTGTGAGGTCCAGACCTCTCGCGGCTCGAACATTCGCATTCGAATTCTTCGAAGATGAGAACGCTTGACATGAATTTTTCCCCAGATCGCTGTTCGGCCAGAAGAGTAGTTTCGGCGGGGCTCCCGTCGGACCTTCGCTCTTCGGCGGCAACGCTAGCCCATCCTCCGGGGGCTTCATGAGCGGCTTGGGTCAAACTGGAGCTCAGACCGCCAAGAACCCGTTCGGGGCTAGTACTTTCGGACAGAGCTCACAGTCCTCGAACCTTTTCGGTAAAGGATTTCAGATTGAGGATGGGAATAATTGGGAAATATTCGGAATATTGGGAATTCCAATAATTGGGAAATATTCGGAATATTGGGAATTCCATTAATTGGGAAATTGCTCGAGCCCTCAAAAACTATCGAGAGAGAGAGAGGATCTCAAGCCTAAATGCTGTTCCTGAACTGGAGTCTTGGAATTGATTGCAGGATCTGGGGGAGCGTCGGCCTTCGGAGCTCAACCATCATACGGAGCCAATACCAATGTGGGTAACATACCGCCCAAAGAATCACCGTTCGGCATGGGCAGCCCCACCAAGCCTACATTCGGCGGCGCGCCAACTTTCGGTAATTATTGAGACCAACAGCTGGGGGAGATTCCGTAATAGACTTCATCGGGGGTTGCCCATTCCCAGGAGATATTAGATGCGTCGACGCCCCGGCGGTTTCGGGGCTGAGATCTCAGGTCTCGAGACCAGGAACCGACTCATAGAAATTTCGAGGCGCATTCGAAGGATGACGCCGGATCAACGCTGTGGGAATCCGCTTCCCCCGTTATCGACAAGGGCTTTCGCCTTTCGGGCTTTTTGCTTCCCCTCCGACGGGGTTCTCACTTACAGTCTTTCGCTTCTAGGAGCGGGTTCTGCGGGAGGCTTCGGATCTCCGCCAACATTCGGCTCTGCCCCCGTCTTCGGATCTACGTCGGGCTTCGGCGCGACCACTCAAGCGAGCGCTTTCGGGACTGCTGCGGACACTCCTACATTTGGTTCTTTGGCTCAAAATCAGTCCCCATTCGGCTCTGCGCCCGCCGCCGGCGCTTTTGGTGCGACCCCCCAAGCTCAGGGTTTCCCTTCGTCCAATCCTACGAGTGCTGCATTCACGCAGTACCGAGGCTGATTTCCTGATGGGGCCTCCGTCGAGTAGCGACGGACATGCCTTGTTCTTTTATATAAGCTGTTGAAAAGCCTATCGAGGGCTTGTACTCCGAGTCAATGCATTTTAAAAATTCGAATAAATGTTTCCGATCTCAGGAGAGCTCCTGCCTCTTCCTAACAGAAACAGAGAGACGTCGATCGACCATAATATCGTGGAATGTCTGAAAATCTTGTCCGTGTGGCCTCTCGAGACTGACGGTCTCATGAGGTGTCAGAGAAATTTGAAAATCTCATCCTGAGTTATCATCTGAACTCTTCCGCGAGCACTTGAAGAGAAGTCCTCAGGAAATTATGGAGCGGTTGACAGCGATCCTCCGAAAGCCACTTCAATCCACCCGTCGCCCAGATCCCCCAAGCTTGGTCTCCCTACCTTTTCTCCGCTCGAACAAACCTCGCTGCAGACCCGGCCGAGCCTGCAGCAAGTCGGGGGCAGATTCCAAAGTTATGACAACCTCCTACTCCAGCCCACTCGCCCGTCTGCCTGCCGACCTGCCCATCCGCTCGCTTGGTGGCTCCAAAGATCGCTCGGGTGCTTGCTCGCTGCTAGATGCAGGTGGGAAGGCAGACGGGGAGCTCGTCGTCGCGAAAGTCGGAGAGACAAGACGCGCATTCGATGCGGAGGGGGGAACGCTAGGTGAAGCTATTGAAAAAAGCGAAGCAAGCCGACATAATCGTATGATAATACGGGTCGGACAAATTTCGCATCAAGCGTATCACTGACGCGCCAACTTGTACCCGAATATTACTTCTACAAACTCCAACGGGGCCCCTCTGCCATGTGGGCACTATCGGTTTGGATTTTGCGAGCAATGAATCGACGAGCGATTCGCAACCACTCGGATGAGCCACGATCACGAATCGATTAGCTGGTCGAATTATTGAATCCGCGAAGTTCCCTAGTTTGTGTGGCACGCCGAATTCAGTCGCTCAATTTCACCTGCAATCCGAATACATTTCGAGAACGATGGATCATCAAATGATCATCGATTCGCGAGAACTCACACGGAATTCTCGCTCGCCGACGACAATACAAGGAATAAGATGAACTTGCCGGGATTTGCACGAACCCTATCGCGTTGGGCAGCGGTGACTCCGACGGTGGGTTCGTTGTTGCGCTTGGCGCTGAGTGAGACGATGTCACGAGGCGTACGTGTGAACTTGGGTAGCGAGAGGTAAGATTTGCTCACAAAGAGAAGAAATTGAGCGGAAAAGCCGCTGTCTTCGCGAAAAACGAGAGCTCCCGCTGTTGGTCGTCGAGTGACAACCCCAAGCTCTCTTATCGCTTGCCAGACCACGACTCCTCAACGAACGCTACTCACTCGGTTAGATTCCACTCTTGGATCCAATGCGCCGAGGCTCTCGGAATCCCTTAGTTCACGGTGCTCGGTGCACCAATGAGGACGTGTAAATGAAACTCGGAGTTCAAGCCTTCGTAACAGGAAATACGTCATTTATTTTCTCTTCTATCTTCACATACAAATCTTTTGCTTGTCACTTTGCTCCTCCTGGTCTGATCACGCCAATGACGCAAACATTCCTCTTACTTCTCTTCCCTTCCTCTCGATTTTCCCCTCAAATTGCAACCCTAGGCTGATGGCTTATTGGGATATTGCTCTATGCATTGTGTGAGAATGAATCATCGAATAATCGATCTCGTGGGCAATCGAGAAGCCGACACGACTGACCGACACCATTTTCGGGTCGGTGACGAACGACGTCAAAGTGTTCCGAGCTCGAACCTGATTGCTGCAGAAAGCGGTCCGGAAATCTGGGGTTTCGCTGTCGCAGCTTGTCATTGTCGCTATCTTATGTCTTTTCTTAAATTATCGTATATTAGCATTCCGCCTCCTGCTAAGTCATTTTTCTCTGAAATTCAAATGCTTGAAACATCGTCCATGTTTCTCGCAATCGCAATACTTGAGCCAGTAGATAACAATATATACAAATTCTCGCTATATTCACAAATGCTTATGTACAATCTCCGCGGCGCTCTCTCCGGCGCAGCGTCGTTATAAGAAGTTGTTGCACTTTTGGATGAAGCAATCTCCGAGCGTCATTATTTGAACATTGCAGCTCGTCAGTGAGTTCTTCGGCAGATCGTTGATTTTCTTTCTTGTTCAGCGCATAGTTCAAGCGAACTATACGAAGAATGACTAGAACCAGTACATGTCTTTGGTGTCAGCTGTCGCTTCGAGACCTGGAAATAAGAAATCGGACGATAACTTACGGCGTGAAACAAAGACGATTTTTTCCGCGGAAGGGTGTCGCTAGGGTCAGCAGAGGATCAAGCGAGCGACACGCGCCCCATGGACTCGAGGTGAGCGTCCTCACCCTGTCCTTAGTCCTTCCTACATCGCCGTTCGCAGTCCGTTGCGATGCTCTTCGATCCTTCGGCCAACCGAGAGACCGGCCGACCGAGCGACCGTCCGCCGGTCCGGGCTCGATTGTGTTCAATTAAGGTGAGCTCGCGTGGAAAAGATTGCTTCGAGAAGCCATGAGGTAATCGCAGCGCTTTACGCCGCCGCTACAGAGAAACCTCCTCCATCTCCCGCTTGTCTTGTTCGCGTCACTCTCGGGTAACGCGGAGCCAAAGGCTTGGGTGTTCCCTCCCGTTCGTTTCGCGAACCTATGAGGTATACCTCGGACGCAGGTCCGAAAACCTACGATCAGCTCGCTTTCGCACCGCTTAGTTTCCGGGGTGACTCGCTGCGGAGCCCTCTCAGGAGACGGACTGGCGGCAGCCCACCCAATCACCCGCGATTCAGTGAGCTCGCGAATGGACACAGAACATTGAAGCAGGGGGAAAACTCCACGACGAACGGTTGTGAGCGGAGGGGAGCGCTGGGTGGAAAAGGCGCACAAGGGCAGACCAATAATCGATTGTGCTCTAATGACAGTTTTATTCGCCGTCCCATTCGTACCGATCGCAGACAGGGGAGATGTGAGGGACGTCATCTAAGCCTTCCATTGATTTCGTTGGATTCTCCCTCGTTTTTTTCCCCCTGCGATCTCTAACACACATCGTCACTGGCGTCGAATCACCAATAACCTCTCGATCCAATGAAGATCAAGTCTTCCGAAACGCTCCGACAACACGGAGCATCTGAGCGATGTGGAAAGCGAGGCCTACGAAAGCGACAACATTCTGCCGTCTCGAGGATTTCAATGGAAATAGATCTCCCGTAGCTATTCATGGCCATGCTCTTTCTCACGTTGAATCAGACGAATTTGCCGATGACAGACACGATTCATCCCTGAAAAACTAGAAGTGGCATTCGAGTCCGGATTCTCGATCGCTTGACAGTCCGCACCCGCACGGGACCGATTTGGATTTTCCCTCCCGACCGACGGGCTCTTCGAAGTCGGAATGGATTCGGATTCCACCTCAGCCCGAAAGTGAAGGGGAGCGGTATCAGCGCTGCGAAAGGACGGAGGAACGAAGGCCAAAAGAAGAGCTCGTCCGGGGAAGTGAAAATGTCCGTCTCGGTCAGCCATTCTTCTCTTGGTGGAGTCTTGCGAACAATTCGGTCTCCCCATAACAAACTCGGTCGGCATGGACGATATACGGACAGACGTGCGGACCGACGAGCGAACGAACCGGCGGACAGACTGACTCCCATTGCTTAGAGTAAGCGGGAGCCATTCAGGCTGCTGGTCCCTAGCGGCGAGTCTGCGCGCGAAAATATGAATGGTGGAAGGCGGTCCCAGCGCTCAGACGGCCGACGATTGGTCCCTTCTTATAATACGCGCACACTCGTCCGCTCTCACTCATTCCCTGACTTACAGGCACTTACAGCTAGAGCCGGGCACCTACGTATGATATATAGACAGCGGGCCACAGCCGAATAGAGTGCGCACACACAATAAATGGAATCGACTTATTAATGACAACAACATGAGGAGCTCAGCTTGCTCCATCAATTACCAACTCACTCCGGTCGACCATCCGCAAAGCCATCTACAGCATCAAGAGACTGCGAGAGCTTTCGGTCAAAACGACTTCGGACCTCATGAGCTCGCATCTTCGGAGGAATAAGCCGCGGTTAGAGGCCCAGGCCTCCCGCCCCTTTGTCCCTCTCCGACCCCCCGAGAGGAACGGTAGCGAGATCGAACGGTCTGACGAACACAATCAGCTTCACGGCTCCTCGAGTTCCGACGCTCAGCTCATTCGGCATTGGGAAATCGAATACGGAAGGACGAACGGCCCCGTGTTCGGATCAATCAGGGATCCCAGACCGTAAATCCTATATAATACACATATCCCTAAGTAAATACGCCCCGTGGGGAGAACTCAATTACCCGTCATGGCGGCACTCATGGGATGCGCGTAGTTGCTTGGATAGGGTTCTTGGATGGCCACAGGATGGCCGCTCATGTTGATGTTCATTTGAATTTGTTCGTGGTACCGGGCGACTGATTGTCCCCAAGTATCCATTACTTTTTCGTTGACGCCGAGGACTGCGGCCGAGCAAGATGCGCGCTGTTGTTGATTCCCGAGATTCAGCAATGAGTTGTACTGAAAACAGAACGGAGCTCTTATGGTGAGGACGCGTAGCCCGGACCCGCCAGTGAATAATATCAGCGGTGGACGAGGGTCATCGGACCGATTATGATTACCATCTTCATTCGAACTACCTGAGGGGGTTCTTCTGCGGTCAAATATGTGAGCTCTGGGCTCGCCGGGGGATCGTTCGGGGACTTCGGGGACTTCGGGGACTCCGGGAAGGGTTCCTTGCTCACCTGGTGTTGAGCGAATTGATGCCGATTGGCAGCTACGGCGTACGTTTGCAGATCCTGTGGACTCAAATGAGCCGCCCGATATCCGTGGACGTAATGGGACCAAGACTCATAATCATTCGAGCTGGGCGTCGGTGGAGGAGGGTAGAAGTCCGTCAGTGACTGATTCGATGACGTCGAGGGAAGCGGCAAGTACGACGGAGACGGATGTCCGCTGTGCGACGCCAAATGGGATGGCGATGGTCCGTTCATCTGGGAAGGCGACGCTCGGATTTGAGGACTGGCCTGGGACGGACCAGCCTGTGGGTAGGATGACGTAGATGAGGGCGATGGCGGATAGGAGCCAGAAGAGGCTGCCACTGATTGAGGATTCGGAGGACAGAAAAAGCTCTGCGGTAGATTTCGTTGCGAGAGTGGCTTCGAATCTGGAAGGCGGGAAAACTCGTTAGCAGGTATGTTCTTCCAAAGCGAAGACGTTGTGCTCGAGATGCCCACGGGCGGATCGAGCGACTCTATTCGAGCCAACGAGAAAATTACAGCAACAGCTGTTGATGTTGAGGGCATTAAAAATAACGAGCGGCACCCGCGAGCCCACTCTTGCACTTGGCTCCGATGTCGTTGCTCTTGATGCTCAACAAGCTCGACAGCAATAGGTGCGGCTTCGCGCTGGTTAACAAACTGAATCCGGTGATCAACAACCTGACAGGCAGCTGCGCTCCATTGAATCCGTAATGACCCTTTTCTCCTTTTCCCCACCAAAAGTGAAGCAGAGCGACATTAGCTGAGTTTTTGACGTGAAACGTCTTTAAAAAGGTTGGCCTAGTATTTCACCAAAAGTGTGACGAAACGAAATATGATATTTTCCGCTCAGAAGAAGATATTTTCCACTCAGAAGAAGATATTTTCCCAACTTCGGTGAAGAGTTCGACTTCACCAGTGATAATGAGACCTAAAAGTACGAGCTGAGTTTAAAGGGATAATGACGATGCTCGAGTCTTACGAATGGCCATTCCGAAGACGTTTCACGTCCTCCACACGGTAGTGGCTCTGCTGCTACCTCTGAATTTTCTCTCTGACGCGGCTCGAATGGAGGAAATATTATTGAAATAAATGCATTCGGATCGCTCGATTTGAGGTTCATCCAATTCCTCCGACCGTGATTCCCTCTAGCCTGCCGGATGATCTCGCTCCTTCGAACTCCATTTTGCGGATATTATTAACTTTTCACTGATCTCTGACCTCAGCCGGCCTGTTCTCTGATATGTGCACTGGATCTATATTAAGCATAGAGCCTCTTTGTCTACGAGACCGAGTCGGCGATCTCCTGTAGACTCGCCGCTCTGACACTAAGACCCCATTAGCACCGCTCTATTGTGGACAAACACAGGCCCACAATCCTCATGTGGACTCTTCGACCTTCATTGATATCGAATAATTGTTTCGACATTTCGCTGAATTAGGGCAAAAGTCGACACCGGCCAACACCGAAAACTGTCACATCGTTTGGTTCTAATGAAAACTTCTCCGAGCCACAGAGAGTTGTCAACTTCCTGACTTAATCGCCGCGGGAAATCGTGTGTGTTTTCCTTCGGCTCAGAGATCGCACAAGCCGCTGGTCCGGAGAGGATTATCCACAGTGAGAAGGAGAGAATGTGAAGAAGTGCGAGGAGCGGAGCAGACTCAATAGTCCATCAAACAACGTTGAGCCCTGAGTCGCGTGCACGGAGGAGCTATCATCTCGCTCCGAGCAACACCGCACACCCATTTATTGATATGACTTGCAAATAGGCCGCCCAGTAAATTCGGCTCCGAAACGGCTTGCGGTCAAGGCAGCGCCTGGGAAACTCGTGACTCAATCATTTAGAACCCCTTCTCTTTGGGGAGGATTAATCCACGGATGACGCGTGCCGGTTCATGTCGTATTCGAGGTCACTCCAGCGAGACATTCGACACAAGACTGCGAGAGTTGGTCCTCGGAGGAAGGAGGAAGATATCAAGACTCGGCGATGTTTCTAAAAAAATCAAGGGTTCTCGGTCCCTGGGCGATCGTTTCTCTTGATTTTTCCGTCGATGGAGTTGCATCCATATCGAGATATCATCAGGCTGGATGAACCACCGTACGCGGGTGAGTATGGGGCTCTCCCGACGGAAAATAGCCGCGGACCTGAACCATCTTCATCTGGTGCGCATCATCCTATTCATCGTCAGCTCATTGTGCTCACCCCAGCATGCGCACGCCTCTATATTAATTCGCGCACCGCGACTCATTGCGTTAACTTATTGCAGACACACGTGTCCCCGACCCGTGGGCTCCCGGCCAGCACCACAAGGGTCTATCCGCGGCTATCCACCTCGGGCTTTCTCCCTTATCCTCCACTATCAAATATGAGACGTTCAAGAACACTTGAGCCCACTTTGCCCAGACGCCGACGTATCATTTCTCGAGGATCTCAGAGCCGGATGGAAGATGGAAGCTCAGTGACTTATTTTGACGACGAGCATCCTGGCGTATGAAGAAAGCGGAGGAACACAAAATTCGAGAAGTCAGCGAAACGAGTCCACCGCGAATGTCGCCGCTGCCTGAGGAGCTCCAGAGAGCGAAGAGAGAATTCGTCCTCAGCGAATTGGATTAGGAGCATAAACAAAAATAAATTAAGTTCTAATCCTCGTATAAGCCGCATTCTGAGCGGGGTAAGGATTGGGAGTTGGACACAGGAAGGAAAACGAGTCTCTATCATTCGATCCGGTGAGAGTGGACTAGCTACCAGAGTCCAAACCCATGGTTGCATCGGGTTTCCCCGTTCGGATAACCGCCTATTGCCGCGAATTCGAACGACCCACTTTGGAGATCCTCCAGAAGTCGTGAAGCTCAAGATCACCTCGTTGAAGCTGAAGCCTTCCTTAGAGGAAAATCAGCCCGAAACCTTGCTGATCCATTCCGTGCAACTGTGCTAATGGTTCTCACCGCTACCTAATCCAATGGCATTTGCATGTGTTGCTCTACCTTGCCAGCACGCCTCACTCGCTGTCTCCGAACACAGAAACATGAGTGATGCAGTGAAGTGGATTATTTCGAATCGCAGCGAGTGTTCTCGCCCGTCGTCGTGATAGGATTCGATCCTCGGTGTATCTCGCTGAGCGACACGCGCCTGACAGTCGAGCAGACACACTTCCTCGGTGATCGAGAGGAGGAGTTCGAATGATTATTATCGTCATGGGGGCTGCTGTCATTCTCCTCGTCATTGTCGTTGTCGTGTTCCTAATATGGCAATAATTCGCTCTTTGATCTTTGGGGCGTTGTAATATGTCTAAAGCCTCGGCTCACTCAGCTCGGGCCACTTGAGCAAACCATCGGCACGCCCAAGCAACGGTAAACGATGAGAGATCTCATTCCGGAGCCGGAGAAGAAGTCTCGACGGAAGACGTTTCAATGACTTCACTTTTTCACAGACACTGCAGAAAATTCGAAAAATCGCAGGTCCCAATCGGCCGCTCGAATGGGTTTTCTCATTCTCTGCTTGAAAACTCGAGCGGAGCCAATCCATGGAAGGGTAAACCCTCAGACGGCGGAGGAGCCGTTGATTCCTGGACTACCTGTGTGTGTAAGTTTTTTTGTTTCAATGATTCGTACAAGCATTGCAAACGGATCCTAGCGCATGACGAATCAGGCTTTGAATGATCCGAGCTGGGGCGGACTCGAGGGTCGAAGAGACTGTTGACTCGAAACCGTTAAAAACACACCGTCACACATGTATGCTTTTAAGCAGGGCGACGAGCAAGGATTGCGAGTCCGCGATTGCAACCAGCCCTGAAAGCGAGTCGTCTCCGACTTTCTGCCAGCCTGAGCTGGGGCTCGATTCATTGTTTGTATGGGGATCGTCGGATTTCCGAATCTTCCAATCGGGGTCCCGTAAGTGAATCGGACATCCGCCCGCATGAGGTAATCTGATTCTGAGGAATGTCGCTGGACACCCATGAAAAAGTTGTAAAAAAAACCATGATCCTCCAGAGGGGTTTACGAGTGAGCGCGGAATCGTCTCGATAAACTTCCACTGAGCTTCCCCTAGGAGAGATCAGGACACGAGTCTTGGCAGAGAAGCGGAATCGATGTTCACAGCGCAAGCCTTCATCGTCTAGGAGCGGCTACAAGGGAGGAAAACGATCGGCCCCGCCGATGGCGAATGAGCGAGAGATCAATATTTCCCCTGCGAGACAGCCCACCCCGGGCTTTCAATCTCCCCTCTCCATTCGATGCTGGATCATACCCGTTTCCAGGGTGACGATGGAGGGCTCACATCGAGCGATTGTATAACGAGTCTCCCTCCTCTGCTAGCGTCGTGGACTTCTCGCATAAGGAAGAAGCAATCATGTTCCTTGTGTCTATGGACCAAAAGGGATCTGCGATGCCTGCTTTCCCGGATCGTCGGTGATCTCGATGAATTGGTTCCGCGCGGCTCTGGGATCAGTGAACAGAGCGGGAAAAAGAGGAGTGGGGAGTTCGCGAGACATGGCACGATTCTATTTCAAGTTGAATGTTCGTTTGGTTTAGACGTCCGTCAACGATGGTCGGTATAGTGACAGCATGAGAGAATGAAAAAAAATCGGCAAGAGTGAGAACTGCCTACACCACTGAGCGGAGGGAGAAGGAACCGAGCTGGTTTTTTGACGAACTATGCCACGAGCAATGATCGAGCTTGGCGAGGTTTGTGATCGTGAACTAGAAGGAGAACAAGTCATCGGCGAGACGGCGATGACCTCCAATAATTTCTGATTACGATGAATTTCGCGATTTGACGCGCTGTTCCAAGAATTCCATATTCAGTGCCTTCTCGGGAACAATCGACACGCGGCTGGAGATCAACAGGCACCGATTCAGGAAAAAAAAAGGCGTCGCGATCAAATGTCCCTTCAAGTGTCGGAAGAAGAAGTCGAGGCGATTCCCGAGCAAAGGTAGGTGAGCCGAAAAGCACACTCTGTTTCGGTTTCGTTCTTGACAGTTCGATGTCTCTGACTGTTCGTTTGAGTGAGGATTGTCACATCATCGGCTGACACAACAACATTGACACGCATCCCCGGCTGGTTGAGCAGCCGTTTAACGAACTAAACAGTTCGTCGTGTGCTTTCCCAAGGAGAGGATGGAAAAGCTCCGCTCTGCGCTCATGGTGGGACTGAGTGCGGCAGAAAGTCGGAGACAAGGATTCGAGCCGGCTTTCTGTTGGAACCAGCTTCCGACACGAAGAGGTTTCCAGCCGGGTAGAGCGGGGTCAATAACGGAAATATCTCATGAGAAATGTCATATCCCCGACTCACAATAGCGGAAGAGACAAACTAACCGATCCAGCCGGCGATTTCTATCGGCGCATCCAGTCACTGCGTCTAGCAGCTATTCTGCTTTTCATAGCCATCTACCACTAGTCACACCTTGGCCGGAGCTCATCTGACTCTCGTAGAGGGAGAGAGACAGCGGGCGAAGCATTCCGAGGTCTAATGGAAATGCGCGTTCTTATGGGCGCCCTTCTCATTCCCCCCTTCTTACATGGGCTAAGGAAAAACGTTAAGAACGTGGAAGAGGAGTTGACGTTTTCCCACTTGAGAGCGCTCCTTGAATAAGAGCATCAACTCGAGAATCTTCCGGGAACGTGCTACCTCTCACCCCATCGGTCTCACATAGTCCATCACAGAGACGTTGTTACCCCTTGATTGAGCGAGCCACTGTAAGGTTTTGGAAAAATGTATTTTTTCCAACCTCATACTCCCATGGAGAGCTGCTCTGTCAATTGATGATTGAAAATATGCTCGTTCTCGAGCGAGCGCTCATTGCCTTTGGGGTGGCCATCCGAGGTAAAAACAGAAGCTACCATTGTTCAGAGTCCGTGCTTTTCGGAAGAGCAGCTCTTCTCCGCCTAGTGTAAGTGAAGCGTCTCGAACATTCCGGCCGTAGTTGTCGTCGTAAGCTACGTTACTTTCAATGAAGCATTGGGCGCAGAGAGAAACCCACGACGACTGAACATTACAATGATTCCTATCCCTTGTTGGGCACGTGGCTCGTCTCTGCTGACTCCTTTTCAGAAAGAGCACAAGAGAAACAGGGCTGCACAAAAGACTCTGACAACTAGGTAGAACCCCTTCTGTGGGCCTTCCGCTCTGGGGATACTCTGACAGGCTGTTGCGGTGCCGGTCGGAGCGCCAGAAACCGGATTCATCGCGGTGTTGGAACATGTGGAACTTTCCTCTTAATTGACCCGGGCGACAGAAGTGTGCCCGACGACTGCCTGCGTGCCCAGGTCTCTTCCGGAAGAACACGAAAAGCTTTAATCGCAGACTAATGATGTGTGGTGAGCGACTCCCGAGCGTCGGCGTCGAGGCGACAAGGTTTCGGCAGACGGCTAATGTGAATGGGCATCACGCTATTCACCCATGCATTTCCCAAATTACGCTCCCCCATCCCCTCCTATATTCGAGTTGTCAAACTGCGCTCGCGCTATTCGCAACGCTCCTTGAGCCCGACATTGGCCAAGGGACCGAATTCGGGCCGATTTCTCGAAATCCCGATTGGAACCACCGACCACGAAGGAAGTTGGGCTTGTGAATTCACTCCTTCGTTCGCTCTTAGACTTTTCAACGTGACTGGCGCCCCCCATCCACATCACAATAGATGAGACGGATAGGTGATCAGTGTCAAGCTTGTGGAGGTAAAAACTAAGTGAATAACTGTGGCCATCAATTGTGTCGACCTGCACGCCATCCCGACTGCCTCGTCCCGTTCGTAGTCTCCGAAGGAGATTTATTTTGACAACTTCCTCTCAATGATCTCGTGCGGTCGTCGTTATCTCTCGACGACACACCTTCGCGGCGATTCATCTCCGAGAGCACTCTCTCAGCTCGACGGTCGACGGAGGGAGTGCTTCCTGCTCAATCATAATCTTCATTTGTCTTGTCCTCATTAATATCGGTTCGGCTCGAGGGATCGGACCTGACCACCGGTTTTGTTTTCTTCATCGGTTTTTCCAAATCGCGCTCGCTTCTCCATCAGTGTTCGGCTCGGATCTCTTCCGTCTTGTATTGATCCACGCGATAGCTCAGTTGGCTTATCCCAATCGATCTCGAACAAGAATCTCGACGATGACGAGCACGATGTTATCGCGTGGCTTCGAAGATGAGAACGTTGAATAATAGTTCCGGACCTGAAGCAGGTCCTCTGGGAACAGTTCCTGTCCTTGTCCCGCTCGGCTCGGATCGTGATAAGAATCGCAGTGCATTAATGATGCGAGTCAAAATAAGTGATCTTCTCCGCTTGTTAATGGCGATTTTACGACGACGCCTTTTTTCTAATTGCATTTAAAGTCGATATAATCTTAAAAATTTGCCGGAGAAAGATGCAGACGAACTGGGTCAGGCCCGGGAATAGCCTTCGTGGAGCTGAACTCCTCCGGAGGTTTGATTCGAATCTCTGTCAGCGGTACTCCCGAATCATTGTTCTGTGACCGGGGATCAGATATTATTGTCGTGTCTATGGAATACCAATACCGAATGCTGGGTATTCCTCGCCCGCTAGAAATCGGGATTCAGCTCGGAGAAGGAGGACAATGACAGGTCGTTGAATGGCGACGACATCTTAAGGGTTCGAGGGTGAAGGGCTTGAAGCGAAGTTAAGTTGCGGCCGTCGAGGTCTCATTTCGGTGCGAGAGGTTAATCGAGCAGAAAACTTAGTCGTTGATGAACCTCTCACGAGTGAATCTGCTTGCGAGACATTTCACTCGTCGCTGTTCGAAGCGGAATCTGAATCGACCGTAGTCCTAAGTCCCTGTATTCAGCCAGATATTCCTTTTTGCTGCTTTATCCCGAGGAGGTGTTTGATACGATCGAGGAACCGTGTCTGTCAAACCGAGCCCTAGACCCGCCCCGATCAGAGATCGGGGCCGAATCCTCCCGTTCCGGACGCTTCTCCGCTTGGAAAGATCGGCGAACTCAGCTGGAACAGGAAGCGATTGCTTTCCAGTTTAGGTGAACCCAGCGGGGAAGAGCTTTCTCCGAGGCAAAAAGAGAATTATACAGAGATCGGAGCCCAAGTGGATTCAACGAGCTGAGACGACGGATCACTCGCGCCACCCACGAGGCTCGTTCAGAATCAGATTGAACTGTCAAGCAAGCCGACAAACGGGAGGATGAACGACTACAGTTTCTCGATTGCAAAAAGAGCTGTCTCCAGCAGCTCTCAGAAGGGAACTCGGGAACTCGGCGGGAACTCATTCGGAATAATCTCTACTTACCCATCGTATCGTCGTCACTTCTTCGACTAGGTCCGCCGAATCCGGCTTGAGCCAGAGCTTTCTGAAAGTGGTCGTCTAGAACTGACGCCACGTCGGTCTTGTAGTACTTTATCACGACACATTTCGGTGACACATAAGTCGCTTCACCAACGTCATCTTTGCTTTCTAGAACTTCAGGCGACGGAGAGCAAACCGCCGTCGACGTTGAAGGGAGATCGATTGGCGCAATCGTGGGAGAACTTGTCCCCGGAGAAATAAGTCCATGTGGTGGCGATGGCGAGCTGTAATTCTCCTTCAACGCCGGAGGGCTGCTGAACTTCTCGAAGTGCAGATTCTCAGGCTGAAACCAGAAACGAATGAATCAGAAAACATTCGAATCGTGCTGATGCTTCCAGTCACCCACCAGCCTCCTTCATGTCATGAATTGCGCCCCGTTCACGCGAGTATCGGCGGTTTCCAGGATCACGTTTGATTCCAAATTATTCGTCCGGGAAGCGTCGTCGTGGGAACTCACCTTCTGCTCCACGAAAGCCGACGGAGGCACGAAGTCCTGTGGACTCGAGGGACCCGCGATGAAGTAGCCACCGCTTGTTGGTGGCGGATTTGGCGCGGCACTGCTCGGGGGCCGTTGATAGCCGAAATAGGCGGCCGAATAAGGAGCGTATATCACATCCA
>NW_003805492.1:730612-753557 GCF_000255335.2 Galendromus occidentalis | reverse complement strand
ACAATTTCAAATTGAGGGAAAGTCTTGGCGGATGACACTGAGCAACTCAGTGAGACCGAGCGGCCGTTTTCCCGTGGACACGTCCTGCAAACCGGAATTCGGGTTTGGCGTAGACTTGAAGCAAAGTACATACAACTCGCTGCGACAACGACTGGAGAAGTCGTAGGAATAGCACAAGATCACAACAACACACTCCGCACTCTGAGCATGAACACCAGTGCTCGAATCCAGTGTGGCTCGAGATCCGGATAAGAACTGAAGGCGTGGTCTGCTAGACAGCCTCACTTGTAGGGGTCTGGGCGCCGAGACTCCGCCCACGAGACTTCGGAGAGAGTGCCGGGCCGCGGCTCTTGCTCACACTCTAGTCATGACCGAGCCACAGCAGGCAAGCGTCTGGGAATCTCTACGAGCGACGGAAGAGGAATGTCCGAGGACTGAAATCCGTGAGCTAGTTCACCGAATGCCGACGAAAACAAGTCCCCACCACTCCTCTGCGCGGGAAGCCTCCACTCGATTTCTCATCTGGTCATTTCTCATCGGTCTGGAATCGCAGAGGGCCGATGGGGTTGCGATCGAATCACGAGAAAATTCCGCCGTCAAAGACGTTTCCACGTTCTCTCCAATGTACTGCCGAGGACGGCAACGGAGTTCTATTCTTCCATCTGAGGAGCAAGATGGCCGCTACAGTGCACTTCCGGAGTGTCTGATGGGAATGCTGCTGGATTGCGGCAACGACGGCTCACTTACGAGAACCGGGAGAATCAGGGACCGCAACACCTACCACTACATGGAGTATCAAACGGGGATTTCCCGCCGGGAATATGAGCGGGAGAAGCCGAGTTTTTTATAGGGAAAGGGGGAATACATTCGTCAATCATACATACGAGCGCTCGGATTGGCACCGAGGGCTTCCTCACGGGTTGGTGTTCCCTCAGGACTGGGAACTCTATTTCGCGGCTCTCTTGAAAATGGAGAGACGAATCTGTGGCTCATCCTTGTCGAATTCAGAGATTGAAATTGGGGAAAAACTCTGCTCCAGTGCAGACGTTAGAGATACGAATACAAGTCATCGAGCGATTCGGTAAAGTCAACCAACTCAATCGCGGAGTGCGTGCGCTCCGGTATCCACTCAGGGAGCTGGCGGGAAGGACGACGGCTCAGATTCCGCTCCCAGCCTACACCGCATCGTACTACGTTAGCGAGAGAATGAAGGAAAACGTCACGTCGGAATTCGTATGGTGCTTTGAAGAATTTGAGCTATTCCGGGGCTGGAATCCCGGCTGACTAGGCAACGAATCAAACTCCAGTTAATCACTCTCCTCGTTATCGGAATCGCTGCTGTTGTCGTTGATGTCGAGAGCGTGGACGTTGTCGATAGGCATTCGACCAGAGTGAGCGAACATGCAAAATGTGCGGAATTCCAGCCCGGTCGTTGGTTGCAAGGGCCGCTCAGTCGACATCGAGCTCGAGCGCCCGGGCTCCGGATCTCCAGGAGCCCTCGCGCGCTTTGGAATTCCTGCCGGACGTACAAGATGGGGAGCAGACTCGAAATTTCGGTTGAGCCTCTCCTTCGTCGGCTTGGATCCATCTTCCCGGAACTCCCGTCAGTCTACCATCAGAATATGATCTGAGACTAATAGAGAAGCGAATACTCAATCGATGGCGAGATAAAAACAGATTTTCGGAATGCGATGGGCAAAGAGAACAAATAATAATAATCAAATGTGCCTCTGGAATTGATGAAGCCGGATCAAGCTCCAACCTGGAAGTACGAGAAACAATTTCAAAATTCTGCGTCGTGATCCCGTTCCTTCGATCCAGAGTTTATCACCGACGAGCCGATGAGCGTGTCGACGGAGTGAGGATTCTGAGTGCTTAGCTTCATGCACGTTGCGTGGAGAGTGAGTGATCGGATACTGAGAGAGCACGCTTCGACCCGCCATCGGATCTGACTTTTTATCTTGCGGCGAAACAAAGTCCATTCTTTGGATCTCTCTCCACAAAGGACCATTCGTGGGCGACGTTCATGTTGCAGTATATCATGCTGTATCGTAATTATTGCAATAATCATTAATATTGTGAACGGAGAACGTTGACTCCCGCAGGCAACATGCGAAACCGCGAGATTCCGCTCTCTGTTCCTCGAAGCCGACAAGTATAATCAAAGTCACCCATATATCCGTAAGATGATGGGGTTAGGATGAGATACGAGCAGACTTCTTCTGCTGGAAACGGGTGTACCGCTCTCTGATTCGACACAGAAGTAGCAGAGAATACGGCGGCTCTCAACGAGAGCTCGGTCTTCGCGTATTATACCGCTCATGGGGAGCTGCTGTTGTTCACCGTGATCAGATACTTAATCATTAAAAATCATCCTGATAGCGGATGTGTCTCAATTGGAAGGCGAGCCTCTATTCGACGGCGAACTCGTCGAATCGGATGGGAGACCGAGATTCCGCAATCTGGAAAAACCACCGAGTAACCATTCGGCGTGAGAGCGATCTCCGAATGGGTGTTTGTCATATCGGGGGAGCTCACGCACGCAACCGCGATCGGAGACACCGAGCCGGAGGTGGGACGACACGCGCTCCGCTTCGTGTTTTGTGAATGTAAGCTCGCTGCGGATCTCGCGTCTCGCTTTCAGAACCGATCAGTTGGTTTAGGTTGTCTGCAGATGCCGCTAGATTGAGATAGATCATCGCGTCCGGAAAATAAGAATAACTCGCTAGTTGCTCAGTCGGCAGGCCTATGGCCAACCTGCACGCACGCTTTCTGTTGTGCTTGATGCTTTCTGTGTGTACAGAGGTCTCCAGCTGAGCTTGGAACACGTGCAAACAGCATAGAGAACTTTCCGAGACGGGGCGCTCTCTCAGTTTCCTCTCGGATCTTCCTCCGGGTTCACGGGGCTCGAACGAGGAGCGAACGATATTCTGTCCCAGCCCGAGTGAAGATGGTTCCGTTTGATTTTATCGATCCGCTTAGGCCGGTATTTAGCGCGACACTAACGACGCGATACTTTCCGTACACTCCGACCGACGCCTAACCCGCTCGCTTGGATGCTCGGAGCTCCTCCGGCACGCGGGGCGCCAAGGGTGACAATAGGTGATTTTTCAACAGGATCACCGAGCACGGAGGGAGCGGCCGCGGGACAGCGATTAGTTTTATAAAGGTGGCGCGCACACTTTTATAACGACGCTCTCCAAACCGAAAGCCTTCTACGCTTTTCCAATTTTGTGCTTCTTCTCTTCCTCGTTCCCGATAGAGGATCCCTGCCGTCTGGCGGCTGCGCGGAGCGCGCGAGTTCGATAGACGACCTCGATTCGTCGTAAATCTCTCGGTCGGACTCGTAAAAGCTCGAGTCTTGCCGTTTCCTGAAGGTTTTTGAAGGGCCTCGAGAGCGTTGCCGCAGCGATAATTCGCGTCACGTGCAGCGTCACGCACAGAACTTGTTTAACAAAGCGAGCCATGACTTCCGTTTAAAGCCTTACTGACAGGGAGAGAAAGCACCAATCTGGATGGAGTGACAATTACTACTAGAGAAAGCGCGCCACTGCACGAACGATTGGAAAGTCACGCTACATCAACGCCTTCACGCCAACACTCTTCCGAAGGTTTCTCTCCGACGAGTTCAACTTGGACACGACATCTACATGATGTGGACCATGAGAAGCGATCCTGGACGTTCTCTGGACGCACAATTCACGGCGATGCCATGAATGAAAAATCGAAGCGGGTCGATCCAATCCATCGGTTCCGATGGAAAGTAAATATCCCCCAAATGAAATTCCTCCTTACAACCTACACCAGCAGCCACTGCCGGCCTAAAGTGAGGTACACCGTGCGAGTGAGTAGTCCTAACCCCGCATGCACCTTCGGCTCGAGCCCGAGGTAGGAGCTTGCATGGGAGCCTGTTCAAAAAGGCCTGGGTAGAGGAGGAGCGATAGTTCTTCGTGTTCGTTCAACTGCGTTTCATTAAAGGCTAAAATTTGATCTGCTCTAAAACAATTACCTTCCGCGACGCCGTTGAATAGTTCTCCTGAGTCTCGGTGACGAGAATTCTCTGCGATGGTGATGCTAACTAAAACTGCCGAACTTTTCGCGCAAACACATGTGATCGCGCGTAACTCGGCTTGGCTAAGCATCGAGGAGGGGCGACCGAGAGCATCTGGATACAATAAGAAAAACAACTCGAGACGGTTCCGGGCATAGTAACTGTCAGGTACGTGCAATGTAAACGACGATGCTCCCCCCTTGTTCGACGTCCTCCTCACCCATCTGCTCTCCATCTGACACGTCCCAGGAATGAAGCGCACTGATAAGCAGAGCGTGGTATCGACAACAGAATAGTGGAGGCCGATGCGGGACACGTTATGGGTTCAGCGGGTTGGGAGCCCTCCTCTCGGTTCTTGGGTGTCGCTTTTCACTTACGGAGAGCTCAGAAGGAGAACGATCTACGGCGCAAAAGGGAACCAAGGAGATCCGGTTCAATAGGTGGAATGGCAGTCCGAGAGCGAACTGAGCGTTTTGTTTCCTTTCACGAGAATTCGAAACCCAAGCGTCGCTGTTCGGGAGGACTCGCAAAGAGCCATCGTCATTCGAAGCGGATGTTCCATCAATCCGCGGCGATCGAAGGAGAGTCACCCTTCAATTCTGCCTGTGAGAATCTAGATAAATGTGAGTAGAACACATGAAAGAAATTCTCGATATCAGAGGGTCTGCGGCGTATGCAGTTCGACGTCTCGAGGAGATCAATCGAATATCCGCTTGGCTCTGTTCTCCGCCTCGGTTTCATGATGCTTCCAGGCCGTATAGTCTCGGGGAATGTATTCTATTGTCATTCTACAAGATCACGGTGATCCATGCCTCATTTGGCGCGGATAGAGGTCAAGAGGAATCACACAACAGAAGAACCACCGATTACCAAATTGGGCTTGACTCATGGTCTCCTTGATCTAGGTCCGCCGAGCTTCCGAGCGTGCTCAACTATCCGAAACGACGCACGGCGTCAAGGTTGGACTGGTCGTGGCTCTTCCTCTCTCTCCGAAGCCGCTGAGCGTGCCGAGACGAGCCGGAGTCTCTGAGGATGCTTCAGACCAGCCTGCGCGCTCCTTATTTTCATTCCGATGATCGAGAATCGAGAATGCATGATGGGTCCGCCGCGCAGTCTCTATTCTGTGCGTCTCTGATCAATGAAAGTTCTCGACGATGGTGAATATGAGCCATGTATTTGACGACACGCATTCAGTCCCCCGATCGCTCCCGAATGTTGTTCTTCAAATCGAAGATTTCCGAATGATCTTTGACACGATCTGTCGAAGATTCCGGTCTGTCGCAATCCGACTTGTGGACGAGACCATGATCGCTTGCGCGGAATCAGAGTTTCTCGCGGACTAATTAAACATAACGCCGAGAATCATATCAATGACGTACAAGACGAAAGGTTCGGAAAAAGCAGACAGGGAGACTTCCTTCGGGAGAGAAATAACAATTGAGACTTCTTGAGGAGCTCGGGTCGCGCTCACTCATACACAAACACTCGTACACCAAGAAACTCCCATCGTGAAAGCAGACAGACGATGGACAACCCCTGGCTGCGGAAGGAAAACGGAGAGAGGAGGAGGCAGCAGCAGCTAGCAGTAGATGGAGGAAGAAAAGCGACGCCACTGAGCGCCGGGAATCGAGGAGCCCCCGATGCTGCTCTGGGACGGGGTGGACGGCGGGGCAAGTGGGAGGGAGCGAGGGAAGGCGACGGCAAGAAGCCTCTCAATGTGTGTTCATTTGAGCAGCAACTATGCTTCCGCTGGCAGCACTTCGCACGGGAAGGATAGTCGCGTCTAGGAGTGCCACATAAGAATGACTTCATAATATCATCTGCCTTGCGAAAGCTCGAAATACAGAGGAGTTGTGTTCTCGCGATTCGAGGACTCGTCTGGAGCTCGCGCCCGATCGTAGGGTCTTCCGCTGTAAGTCCGATTGAGTTCTGGGATTTCGTCAGCGGACTCCGTGCTCGGAAGTCTTCGCTCGACCCATCGAGTTCGTTTGGCGGCACTACAGTCCGTGAAGCCTGCCCCGAGAGCTGGCGTTACCATGACAACGCCGACATAAAATTATCATTTCTCCCTGCTGCCAGTGGTGGACGACGTTTCTACCTCTTTGTTCTTTTCCCTCTTCCAATCTCTCGCTCAGTCATTCTCTTGCCCCTCTACTCCTCCGTCGCCTTTTTCGTTATACTTCTCGGGACGTTCTTCGATTTTCCCAGAGCGATCTGCCTCCTGCCTCCTCGTGCGCACTTCGTCTTCCGGATTTCATTCCTCCTTTTTTCTGCGCCTCGGACTTTTTTCATCCCAGCTCCGACTTCATCTATTGCTGAGACCTTGAATGCAGTCAGAGGATTGTGTACCGGAGAACGAATCCCTGTGGCAAATAGCTCAAGCAAATGAGTTCCGAGCGGTGATAATTCCCGTGAAAAAATCATGCTATCTATTCGAGAAACCCTAGATTCCCGGTCAGTCCATAACGGTGTACCTCACGTACGGATCAGTGCTGGCTGGCAGGTCGTCGTACTAACTCCGGGAGAAAAATGCTAAGCTGCTGTTTCTCGAGCAGATAAATCGCTTACGGCTACTCTGGGACCTACGGCATGCATACGCGAGGCCTTCCGCATCGCGAAGCACAAAATGCGTTGTAAGGTGGGGAACGTGCTCACTCAACAACCGAAATAGCTTCACAACCCGTGGGGGTCCGAGAATCTCGTCGGAGCCTCGATGCCGGGGTTCGAAGCGAACCCAATTGCCAAGATTCCGCTCAGTCCATTTCTCGAGGAAAAATATGAATTGGTTTCTCCAATCCGTATTCCGCGCCAAAAAGCATTTTGTGCCTCACGCAGAGAAAATACCCATGCATACGCGGCATCTAAGTCACAGGAGGCAGTCGACCCGATGCTGTTCAGCGTTCGGTCGGTGCTTCAACGACGACGACCCCGAGCCCGCAGAAAGTTTGTTATTCGCAGAATGACGGTCGAAACCTGAAATGGTGCTGCTCGTTCTGATGAATGGAAATCACCATTATATGAATCGGGCGTAGCTCGTCCAAATGAGACAAAGCTGAGTTTCTGGTCCGTCCGCAGCTTGTAGCGCGGTCGCCCATTAAACGTGGTCTTACTAATGACAGACGTTCTCATCATGATAAGCGTGAATGTCTGCCGGTCCGACCGCTGCTCTGCCCACGTCCATCCGTATGCTCAAACGAGTGGACGAAAAGGCAACCGATATAGGCCCATACCAGACCAAAACATTAGTCTCGCTTTCGTGCCGCCTAACGGTACAGGAGGAATGTGACATCCCGTTGCAAACTTCTCATGTCCGCGCATCATAACTCTTCTCCGAATTTCCAACGATCAGGAGAAGGCCCGGATTCCGAGTGAGTTCGTGCCCGGAACGAGTGGAAAACGTTGAACGACGTGGAGATCGAAGTCGCTCCGGCTGGGAGGTTTTATTTTCTCGAATCGCGCGTATCCGATCACGGCATCGCAGAGATATGGGCGCCGAGTTATTGATCGACCATCGGTCTTAGGTTCCTGATGACGAATTTCTTAGTGTCGAGGAAAAGTGTACACCCGTCCCTCATGCGTTCGGGGTTGAGGCATCGTTCGACGAGACCGATTGATGATTCCACGGTTGTGAACGCCATAAAAGTCAGTAGATTTGTTCTCCCCATTTTTCGAAGCAAGACTTCCGAGGAGTCAGACATTTTTTGAAGTCTGCCGAGAGCCGTCAACATGTCTGAAAATCAATGTTGATGTCTATGAGTGCTCGATCTCCGACCTTCTGCGGAAGCAAAGGTTCATCCCGCTTCAAGTATTCATCTGATCGTGAGAGAAATATCGGCATTCGCTGTCCTCACTCGATCCAACGTAGGTGCTATCCATGAAATGCTTGGTGACGTTCATGAATTGGTCGGAGAAGTCGAGCAATCCTACAAGAACTGTCCGGCGGAGTTGACCCCGATCCCTGGATTTGGAACGCGAAAGACACGATGTTCACCTTTCAGCCATGTATTCCGTGGCCGCCTACCACATATCTGAATATCGAACTCCTACCTTACCCCTCGAGAGCATTCAGGGAGAATCGAGATGCCAATCTGATTGAGTCCTGTAGAATATCCAACAGTATGCTTCGAAGAGAGCTGTCGGACAGGAAATCCAGGAAACTTGCCAAGGTCATCTTGGTGAGGTCCGTGCTCAATAAGCTCGCGTTTCCAGCTAGGTCGTGGATGTCTGGTCTCAACTCTGATCCACACTCGATTGAAAGTTGATTCTGTTGGTTATATGAGTGGAACGATAAAATTAATCGAACTTCACTTGGATCAAGATCGATTCGGAGATCGATTCGGACTGATGGCCATGTCCTGACGAGAATTCAAATGTTTCTTCACATCAGAGAATATCGCACCTCTTGGCACGCTCCTCTTCTTAAATCCTCAGCGAACACAGAACACAGTATAGTCGTGAGAAACGCAGAGCTCAGCGTATTCGAGCTTATCCACATCGTGTCGAGTCGTTCAACTCAAGTCTGAAGTACCTTTGAATTTCACCGAATCGATTCCAATCCGAACAGACCAGCCCTAGATGTGGGCGGTTAAGGTCAGAGCGGCAGTCGGCAGTGTCTGCCAACATCCAGGTCACTCGGATCGACTGCGAGACATTATATGGAATTCCAGATCAAATTTTGACTTGAACATCATCAACCCGCGTCTCCTAACCAGTAAGCGATTCGAACATCTCGTAGGTCACGGAAATCATGGCTGAATCGACCTCCACGAACCCATCGTGGATCGAGGGCCGTACGATGTTCTCCCGACTCTCGGTGACATAAGGGAATCCACGCACGTATTGTGCTATTGGCAACATCACGCAGCGGTTTGAGCGAGATTCAAGATCATGACCACAACAGATTCGAGCGTCGATACCAGCACGGTGTACAACCTGTACATTCGGTCATATCGCCAGATACGTCATTCGCGCTTCTTCGGGCGGAGAGAGAGGAATGAAAAACAAGTTTCCCCTAGCAACTCTGTGGAGCCGGTGTACTACGCCGCGCATCTGTCCGATGGCCATTTATAGAAGTTTTTAATCACATGACATCATCGGAGCGAACACCGGTTTGTTCCACTCTGGGAGTGAGGTGGAAGGGGAAGTGGTATAAAGTCGGGTCGAGATCACGAAACGGACCACAAACTATCAGACATCGGACCTGATCGACAATGAAGCTCTTCATCGCAACGATCGCTGTGCTAATCTGCGCCTGGTGCGCCTTGGCTGACGAAACGCCGAGTACGGAGAAGGCTGTGGCGGCTGCGGAAGTTCCCAAGGAAGGCGAAGGCACAGAGGAAATCGACGCAAAGAGAGGTTTCGGAAATAACCGTGGAGGTTATGGCGGCGGTTACGGCGGAAACCGAGGCTACGGAGGAGGATACGGTGGAGGTTATGGAGGAAACCGAGGCTACGGTGGTGGATACGGTGGAGGTTACGGAGGCAACCGAGGCTACGGCGGTGGATACGGAGGCAACCGAGGCTACGGAGGTGGAGGCTTCGGATACTAAGTGATACGTTCCCATACCGACAGGAAACTGCTGCTCACGTAAACGATGTAAATATATCATTACGCCATTGTAAAATAAATTATTGTTACTCCCACTCGAAAGCAGCCGTTTTCCCTTGATTCGGTGTTATCGTGGCGTATTATTCGATTCTGATGATACCAGCTATCCTAACGTAAAAAATAACAGGTCCAAACGGGAAACCAGAAAATCATGCTTTTTTGATGGGGGTTTAATTCTTGATCATAGATACAGCCCGAACATTCAGATTCCAGAGCCCAGACCGAATTCGAGCTCTACCCATCAAGCTGCGCTGACTAGACGTGAAATATTGTCAGCGTGTGAAGAATTCCCCCGGGACACACTCAATAATCTCCGGAGCGATCACTAGACACGGTGGGCTCTCTTTCTCCCGCGATGCCTAGACAATCATGTGATTATCGCGTTCGGGCGAACGTCGCGGGGGCTTTTCTCTTTCCGGAGAGTCCGCGGGAACATCAGAAGTCCCGCAGCGACAGCGGTTGCTGACTCCTGCTCGCTTCCCCTAAACGAAGACTTCTGTCGCAGTCGATCGGAGAGAATGTGACCGGCACCAATTAGATTGATTCTGTGCAATGTGACGTCAGATCACTCGTCTGTGGTACGTCACACCAAACACTACCGAAGACACCGATGACGTCATTGATTCGGCTGCGAATACGAACGCGGTCATGGGGGCTTCGCGAGTGAATACTGTCGTTGTCTCAATCGCTCGTTGGCCGGAGGAGAACAAGAACTGACTGAGGGCAGAAGAGGTACATAGATTCCGCAGAATTTTGCTGAAGTTCCAGATCACAAGAGCCCGCAGGTGCTCGGAGTATTCTCTCGTTTAGGAGCTCGATATGAGCGTACCGTCATCCAGATAGGGATCGCTGAGTGTGCTTGGGGTCGACCGCTCATCGAGGAGTCCCGCCAACAAGTGGAAAATTATCAGAACTTGAAACATGAGAGACTATTCATTCGGCTACGGCGCACCCATACCAACTAGCTCGCTCAATAGTCAGCGGGAACAGCTCCTCTCGACTCAATGAACATCATCGTACCTATATGACTTCTAGAGTCTTGCAATTTCCCCCTTGCTGGGGAGCAATGACGCCAAGGCTCGGGGCATCGACAGCAGGAGATCTCAGAATGCCCATGAGAAAGATCGAGTTGAAATAAAAAGTGCAGTCAGACTGTACCGTGAGTTTATTGGAGCACCAAAAGTCAGCGGACCTTCCGCCAGACTCCTGTTTCTGAACAACAAATCGAAGACGGCGAGCACCATATCAGTCCAAATTGCACTTCCAACAACTGGAACTTGTCGCGTCGAAATGGTTCGTGCTCCACTGGCGTTGTTGAGATTCTGATTTCATCTTCCTGCCGAACCAGCGCTTCCAGAACCAGGGCCGTTTCGTGGTTGGTGGCGGGCTTTTGTGGATTTCGAAAACATACGTTGTTGGAGCAGCAACAGCAGAAGATGCGGACTTCTGGCACGGGAGTGTCCACGCATCTCGGTAAGGATCCAGGGGAGTCGCCGCAGATGGCCATAGGGAACAGTCCACATGCGTTTGGTAAATTGGGGCCCAACCGGCGGGTTCGTGGCCGTGAGCCAGACCGAGCAGTGTCGTTGTCAGTGTGAATGAAAGCAACATTCTGAAGAATCGAACGTGGTTGACATTCTAGCGTCTTTATTTAAAGGGACAACTCAGCGCTTCGATGAATCTGGGAGGGGTGAGAAAAACTTATCTCTAACCTAATGGCTGGCTGGCGAGGCAGTTCCGTGAGGGAGGAGAATTCCCGAGAGGCCTCTCGAAGCTGACGCGATTCGTGATCGGAGAGCTCGACACATATCGCAGAAGGGTTGCACAACGCTCGCCGTTGGAGATGGATCGATGCATCATAAGTCCGATTATAACTCCGAGTAAGGTGCTCGATGACTCGCTTACGGCCAACCAGCGATGGAATACACTCGGAAACCTAAGCGGCAATCAGATCGCATGAATTTTCAGCATGCGATGGTGCTGTGGCGCAGAAGGTCGCGGCGACGCTCGTCGCTACTAAGCCGGCCCCGTGTCACCTCATTTAATTCCAGTTCTGTTTCAATCGAGCTCATTAAATTCGCAGCATGTTTATAACGAATAGATAGCTGGCTCCTGAATATCGGGGGAGACGGAGCCCCATTTTCCGAAGCTGGGGACAGGTCCTCACGGAGGGCTTGCGTTCCAGAGATCGCAGGCGAGGCCGCTGACGAGGGAGCCATCTCTCGGACACAGTGATTACCATTCTAAAGAATCCACATTCGTACTCCTGACAGAAGGGTCAGACCAGGGCTCTTCTCGAGTCGGGGCCCTGCTCTCCAAATATGAGGAGTACCCAGGCAGAGTCGTAAGGGGACTTACAGCAATTTATCTCTTGTGGATGAATGTGACGGATTAATACGCTCGGAAGTATCATACACGTACGGAAGCAAGCGCCACAAAGACCAGCCGAGGGGAATATTGCCAGGAAATCTATTTCGAATCGGAATTATCCTGGTATACCAGGGAGTCTGATCGAACCCGACCGTTGCATCAGTCCGATGAGGCTCGATAATTTGGTTAGGTCCTTCGGTAAGAAATGTAACACAACTCGCAAGATGAATATGGAAGTCTTGAGGAAAAGTCCCACGACAGCCGTCTCCAATTCGCATTCTCGGGATTGTCCCTCTATCGTGGAGTAACAGGTGCGCATATAGTCGAGTACGATCCCGATAAGAAATTCGAAGCCCCTTATGGGAAACTGTAAGAGTCCGCCGAACGCATCCGCCGCGCACCCCAAGCCGACGTCATTCACTGTCTGTATGGTGGGGATGACGATGTCGAGGACTGCAAGATCAATGAAAGGGTCAGGAACGCCATTTAGTTCGTTGATTTCGTGAATTCTCGCGATTCTCGTCACGGCACCAACTTTTGTCGATTTGAGTGTTGTTCCGGAGATCCTTCGCCTCTGTGAGATTATCTAACACGACCAAAGTTTGAAGCATGATCTCTATCGGAAGGATCAGTGGATTCGCGCTGAAAAATAGCTCGGGTCAAAGACGGGCCACGGGGGAAGGATGAATCCGAGGAGCCGCGGAGAAAGGATCTCACGGCCCTCACAGAGGACGAGGAATGCTCACTTGGAAACAGGGTCTGTGAGGACTCCGATGAGCGGCGTGATTGCGTCTGTGAAAATCTCATTTACGGCAGACGTTGCACGGTATCCATCCTGAACTGTTCGAGTGTTCTCGGTGAAGGCTTCCCGAAAAGTGCCGAGGGGGTCAGTAAGCGCATTCCGGAACTGGTTTCCCGCCTCTTGGAACGCATCGGACGCAAGTTTCGCAGGTACAGAAGCGACTTGCTTCGTAAGATCCATCCCCAAGGTCGCGGTACATTGCGAGAGGGCTGTAAGGCACCGTTGGTCCTACAACCGAGGAGTGACCGAGACATCAAACGGGGAGAGGCTTTCACGCGATATCGCTTCAGCACCCCTTCGGGACTTGAGATTCGCCGGTCTCCGACGCATCCCATTATCATAGCGGTATTTCGGATGAACTCCCATCGAATCTTGGTGAACACACGGACAACTAAACAGCACTTACACAGAGTTGTTGCCCGGAGACGGTAACCAAAACCACCGCTGCGACAGCCGATCTGAGATACATGATGATAATTCTCGTCGAACGCATCCACCACGAACTAGAACGACACCTTCCACAGTTTTCTGGAATGTCCGTCGTCTGGCAAGCCCTCACCTAGCACATGTGAAACGCATTAGGCGATTCCGCACGACGTACTCGACCTATCCGGATGACGCTGTGTCCGATGAATTTTCCGAGAAAACCACGGCTGTACAAACAGGATCGTCATCTCCTGCGCAATCCTGAGCTGATTGAACATAAAATCTCGGCATGAAAAATACGTGCCTAGTTTTGGCGTCAGCGATTGCGTCCGCATCTTTTCGAAGAAACAGCGAAGATGGTTCTTACTCCGAGCGGGCAGCTGGCTTGTCAGGAGAGATCGCAATGAGCGAAGAAGGGAAAAGCTAATGCCAGCTGCGGACAAGGGTCAGGGCAAAACTCCAGGGTAACTAGGAATGTTACGAGCTACTCTGACTAGGACCGCATGCATGCTATCTCAACTTACGGAATAACTGACAGACATTGAGCTTTCGGACCATGTCGCGGATCATTAAACATTTGTGGCTATGTCATAGCGAAAATTAGCTCGGACCAATAATTCGAGCTGGATCAGAAAAAGGATAAATTGTCCCAATGAGCGGCGACCAGGTAGATCGGCACCACGGTCGTGACGTGTCATCGTTAGGCGACTGATACGGACGCAAACAAGTCTGCAGAGAATCTGCTTGGAAAACGCGAACGAACAACGGTCCGGTCTCGGCGAAGCGCGCGAGCTAGACGGCGCATTGGAAAAAGGTTTATCCGGGGGAATCCTTCGAAACCCTGTGGTGATCTCCTGGACAGTAATGGTTTCGGATGCATCGGGGAATATATTGCTCCGATCGCACTTCTCTCATCTCGGATCAAGCGGAGGGGATCCTCGATTCTTCGATGACTCCTCAACAGGCTGGAGTCGCGATGATTGATTCCGCAGACGGCGGATTATCGTCTCCAGCTATCTGCAAGAATTGCTCCCATTCAGACATGACAGCCTTGTCGAATTCTGGATGATTTTTATTACACTGCAGACTCCTGCGGGGATGAGATTTCTGGTACTTTTACCCGTCGTGGGACGGGGTCTAGAGGAATCCAAAGATGAGAGTCCGCTGGCCTGTAGAAAATAGCCGACGCCTTTCCGGAAGCGATTTCCCGATGGACAGCTGGTAGAATGCGTCGGTAGAACGTGGTGACTCGGTAGCTCCGTCGCTCTTTTGTCGCTCATCACAACTTGGTGAATCTTTCTCGCAGTTTTGGACTCGGAGGCCGGCTGATGTCGGCTAGATGATCGACACCCGAATGAGGTGTCTGAGGAATCAATCGGAGCGAGTCTCCGTTCAGCTGAAATACGCTGAGGCTGAAGTCCCCGGTGGATTCAAGCTTGGCAGGGTGCTTTACGAGGAAGAAAAAAAGGAAGATCAGATCGAGGTGGCCTAGGCTCTCCCGGGCCAGGGGCCTCACGGTCGGAGACTCACCCGATCTCAGCAGATTGAGAGTTTTTTCTCCTGCTCCGCAAACTCGGATCACTCCCGCTTGATATTTTTATTCTAGAAATTTGATTCCGATCACAGGAAAGAAATCAATCTTCGTCCGTCAAAAATTCTTTCAGAGGTCTTCCGAACGCTTTAACGATGAAGGGAAGACCCTCAAGTACTTCGAGGGCGGTCAGTATCGTTTCCTGGACTCGGCCACACTCCTCCGGTGGATTATCCGTCGTTTGGCACTTCAAAAGGTACCTCAGAGCGATGTCGTTTAGGTACAATACTGGAAGATAATAATATCGCCGGAATCCACCGATCCTATTCACGACTTTGAGAGCCTGCCCATTGATATGCATGAGGTCCGGGGTGATGGATGATATCGCTGGAAATCAGCGAAAAGAATGGGAAAGAATATCAGTCAGTCAGAACTACTCTGAGCTTCGCGAAGAATGTCCAAACTTATTCTACACAGGGATCCCAATAAGCCACTACACGCGCCGACAGTCGACTTGCAGGAGGGGCATCTCCGATGTCTATCCCTATCCTTGTGGAGAAGCGGTTGTCATTTCAAGACTCGAGCGACCTAACGTCATGTATTCATATGCGCAGGTGTTTACTTGCGAACGAGTCAGGACACTTTTTTCCCTGAATGCAAGGTATTCGGAAGCGACCCCTCACTTTTTCGGAGGAGTGGGTTATCGGTGAAATTCTCGCTCGAGATGAGAAGTCGCGCCGCCGTGGACGCGAATATGATCAACTCGGAGCTCGTTGCGCCGGGGCTGGAAAATTCCAAATCATGAAGAAAATTCTGTTCATCCTGTTCATAGGAATTCGATTCCTATTTCATCACTTCGATCCTCCTCTTTTAGCAACCGGGGATTCGGTGTTGCTTACTCATTCAGCTCGACGATTCCGTCGATGCCCATGGAGAGAGCAGCCATAGCTTCGGTCAGAATTGCTAAGGAGCTCCTCCCCCCTTGTTGTAGAAACTGCACGACGCCCTATAACATTCGCTGGATTACAAAAAAACAGTCATCTCCCGAATTCGTTTAGAACTTTCATCAAATACAAAATCTTTGAGCTGTCTACCCTCCATGTGTTGACAGGGTCGCTCGCGCTGTTGAATGTCAATTTCAAGGGGATCTTCACCGCAGTTTTGCTAATTTCGGTCAGAGGGATCTCAATAGCATCGTAACATGATAAAGCATCAATCTGAAAGTTAATGAACGTTCGGCCTTATTCGACCAAAACTGCTAGGGAGCCCGAGTTAAGCTCAGAACCTGTATCGCGGGAGGTGATATGGAAGCCTCTCTTTTCTCCCTTAGCTCCTAGATGCAGTAGCTTTCTCTCTCTCCCAGCCAGAGTGACTTCTACATGTAGCCAGCTGTCCGCGCCGATGATCCAATTTCCGTCCACTGGAGCTCCGCGATCTGATCTAGACTTTCCCAATGCTATCAGAGTACAATTTACATTCTATTCCGAGAGAGTATTCTCAAATTGGAATGTGACTCACATCAATTTCGCACCCGGGCGCGACAGCCGAGCAGGAATTGGCACATAGATAGAAACAGAGGAAAACTTCGATTTTCATCACAGTTCAACACTGACGATGGGTATCAACGCAGGCCTCGGTGTTCAATTGTTCGGAGTCGCCAGTGGTCTGCAAACGTTGGCGTGATCGCACTTGCGAGAGCAGATCCACCTCCCTCGTTCCATCGGCGGCGAATAGATGAGCAAGACAATCCCAGGAGTCCCGTCAGTCTCATATGAGAATGATCATCGGAGAGACGATATGATGTTTCGTTTCCGGGATCGCAGACGCGCTCTCGGCCCTTTGACCTTAGAGGGAGAGAATCGATGTCCATTCAACGGCATTCGTGGGTAACAACTTCGTGCAATCGGAGAGTGACCAACGCGTCGGCGGAAACATTTCCTATTTTCTCCTCCGAAAAAACGTTCAGTTTCCGCGGAACTGACCGTCTGTTCCAGAACTAGAATTCTCCCAGGTATCTGGAGTGAACAGCTTCGGGGGTAGAGGAGGGAGAAGGGTTGTGATTCTAAGACGAGCGTGCGATTACACCGTTCTTTGAACTGCCTCATGTGCCGGAATATTTCGGGAATCGAGCTAGCCTCATAGACTCAATCCGGATTTTCTAGGAATTTATGAAGGTAAGCTCGGCACTCGATCACTGCGGCAGCCATTGATTTTTTTTATCGAAAGGCGGGCCTTAGCTCGTGGCGAAAACCGATGCAATTTGGTTGAATCGATCGGAGTTCGACTAGAAACTGAGTGTTAATGAAAGAAGCCGTCCGATGTCCAAGAAGCCAGTCGTAATGGACGCACTCACCTGGTTGACTATCGACTTCGTTCATTTGGAGACGAGTTCGATTGGACCAGCGTCCACTAGGACTTCATTAAGCGTTAACGCTCACACAATGTATTAGTCGCGCTGACATCCGCGCGGCTCCGGATGCGAGATAGAAAACCGAGAAGGTTCCGCTTTCGAATAATTGGACCAGTAACTGCTCTGACGCTCCAATACTGATGAATCTCGACTGATGGCGAGAAGAACTGAGAATTCGATCTTCTTAATCTCAATGAGAAGTTTGGCTTCGAGGATGCCATCTTTTAAGGGCGTGCGGTCCATTTCAGAAAAAGTGCTCCGGAATCTCAAGTCCGGAATGAGCGATCGAGGTCACGGGAATTCTTGCGGAGGATTCCTGAGTTCCAGTTCAAAGACAAGCCTTTATTTTCTATGGATAGGCACAAGTCTTTTGCTTCTCATCAATTGGTTTCCTGCCGGAGATTTCCGTCCGCTTCTCATTTCGTATTTTCTGCTCTTAGAACGTGACGCTGAACTTTCCCTGTTGTGGTCTTTGGCAAGTTGTCTCTGAATTCGATCACCCGCGGATACTTGTACGGTGCTGTGTGTTTCTTCGTGAAGAGCTTGATTTCTTCGGCGAGTTTCTCCAAATCGACGCTGCGGTACTGCTCTCGGAGCACAACGAACGCTTTGACAACCTCAAGCCTCTCCTTGTCCGGCAAACCCACAACCGCAGCTTCGAGGACTGCCGGGTGTCTCGAGAGCACCATCTCGACTTCGTGAGGCCCGATTCTGTAACCAGCTGACGTGATCACGTCATCAGCTCGACCAACGAACCAGAAGTAACCGTCTGCGTCTCGCGTGACCTTATCTCCGGTGAGATAATAATTACCAGCGAAAACCTGCGCGGTTTTTTCCGGGTTGTCCTTGTAGCCTACGAACAGACCTAGCGGATGTCTGGGTTTGATTCTGAGCGCAAAATGTCCGACTTCGTTCGTGCTCACGGGGTTCCCGTCATCGTCGAGAACCGCTATCTGGAATTCTGGCGCGGGGAGACCCATCGAGCCTGGTTTGGCCGGGAAGTCGGGATGCCCTGTGCAAAGCATCAGAGTTTCACTCTGACCATACCCCTCGCGGATCTCGAGCCCGGTCCTCTCTTTCCACTGATTGAAAGCGTCGCCATTCAGCGGCTCGCCTCCGGAATAAACTCCGGTCAGAGCCTTGAAGCGCAGATCCGCCTTCTCAGACAGCAGCATCCGATAGACAGTCGGCGCGGAGCTAATCCTCGTGATGGGATATTTTTTCAGAACATCGAGAAGTTGATGAGGGCAAAACTTGGCACTTTTGTGCACCACAAACCCGGCCCCGGATAGGAACGTCGGATAGAAGCCAAAAGCCGTCTTCGCCCAGCCGGTATCCGCCGTACAGAGTAGCGTGTCGTCTGAATTTAAGCGAAGCAGGTTCGTGTCGCTCGTCATATGAGCCAAAGTGTACTCGTTGGTATGCTGCACCATTTTCGGGTGACCCGTGGTACCGCTCGTGAAAAACACCATTGCCGGATCATCGCTGTTGGTGTCGGCAGCATCGTAAGAACTCTTGCTCTTTTCGATTAAATTGTTGATGTTCAGCCACGTCGCACTCGATGTCGCCGCGGCGCACAATTTGAATCTCACCGGACAGTTCGGGTAATCAACTGCCTGGTCGACGCCTGCGACGTTGTCCGAGATCACTACACTCGGCTGGAACTGCCCTATACGGAAGCGGAAATCCTCACCGACTGCTTGAGTGGTCACAGTTGTGAATTCTATACCGGCTCTGAGAGCGGCTAACGTGCAGAGGAAGAACTCTGGACATTTCGGCAGACTGATGAGAATTTTATCCCGACGAGATAATCCGAGCTCATTCACGAAAACTCCGGCGAGCCGCTGCGTCAGCTGTGACAGTTCGGTGTAGTTGATTCTACGCTCGTCACTCGCTCGGTCACCGACCACGTAAAGAGCGGGGAGAAGCGGGTTCCTCCTGAAGGATTTCTCGTATGACGCCCAATGGTCGATTACGTCCCGCGCGAAGTTGAATTTTTGAGGTACGACTCCTGTGAGTTTGTTGTTGATAATGTTCTCTATGCTGATCTCTTCCTTCAATAGAGGCAATGTGCCTTTTCTCGGCAATGTGTTACTCACATTGTGATCGGCAGTGCGTCGGAGACCCCTTAGGGTCCCCAGTGACTTACTTGCGTTCATGTCTCGCCGTGAACTGTCAAGCTTCAAAGAGGCTTCCTAGGCTCACCGATATCTGGGTTACCGGCTCAAGACATCCTCCTCTCCCAGTCGCTGAATCAGGCGGCCGGCGCAGGACCACAGTGCATTGAACTCATACTCTTTTCGAGATCACTCAAAAGTCACAACAATCTCGTTGTCAGTTTCGGCCTGGAAATCATGGGGCACATCATCGACGGCTTGTGAAGCCGCGACTCTTGCTTCGCCAAACAGATATCCCCGGGGAAGCAACACCGGAAGCTTCGATGGACTACTGCATCGGAGTACGAATCCACGAACCGGAGGATTCACCGATGCGTATGAAGAATAACGGCGAAAAGTACACCAGATGTGTTCGATCCTTCGAAGCCGACAGATATCGACCTCAAAATAATTTCCGAAGTCACTCGGCCCTTGGGGCATCATCGATCATCGGCCCCATGCTCGGGCACTTTAGGCAGTGGTGCGCCCGAGAGAAACTCCCTCCAAGGAAAAACTTAGTAGCCCCCACCCCCGTCTTTGATTCCTCATAGTTTCTCTCGAGCCCACCCGCGGTGCCGGGTGGTCGGACATCCCGCAGGCGCCAGACGCGGAGCAGGAATATCGAACATGAAATCCGTAAAAGCGTCACTAGCGAACCGGAACGTGGGACGCGGACGTCGCGAAGCTGTGATTACATAGCAGGAGATTAGGAAAATCTAGGAGCGAGCTGGACAGAAAACGCTGATGCTGCGATGAGTTTCGGATCCCGAATCAAGATTCGAACGTTCCTAAAGCGATCCGTTTATGACGCCTTCAGCGTTATCCTGACCTCAAGTCGAAAGAAGGGTTATCGGATTAGATTTAACAGACTAGGTAGCTCTCATTGCAGGGAGTCGGTCGAGAGTTGAATTGAATCAGAGGCTGAGCCCTCCTTGGAGTAGGACTGTCCTGTCGATCACCGGCCCTGCTTCGGTTTCCCGTTTTCAGCTTCAGGAAACTGGCGCTGAGCCTTCCCTGCTGTAGCAGTACAACGAAGGCTTCGACGATTTCACCTCTCTCCCTATCGGGCGAAGCGAGAACCGCAACTTCGAGAACTGCCGGATGTCCTGGGAGTATCGTCTCAAATTCGTGAGGTCCGACTCGATAGCCAGCTGACGTAAACACGTCGGCACGTCCAACGAACCAAAAGTTACTGTCTTCGTCACGCATGACCTTATCTCCACTGAAGTGATAATCACCAGCGAAGATCTTAGCAGTGTTCCTCGGGCCGCTATTGTGGCCCGCGAACGAGCCGCGGTTTGATTTTGAGCCCGAAATGACCGACTTCGGTCCATTTCACCGGGCGTCCATTATCATAAAGCATAAAGTCTGGATTACTTGTGCAGCGCATCGAAGTCTCATTCTGACGATAACCCTCGCGGATCTCGAGCCCGGTTCTCTGTTTCCACCGATTGAAACAATCGCCACTCAGCGGCTCCCCTCCAAAATAAACTCCGGCTAGAGCCTCGAACCGCAGATCCATCAGCTGACCACATAAGGACTCGCGATTGAGCTGCACTATTTTCGGATGTCCGGTGGTGAGGAGCACCGGATAGCCGGATCACCCCTTTCGATTTCGGCGGCTACATGGGACCTCTGAAGTTTAAGAAGTCGATTGTTCATATTCAGCTCTGTCTCTCTTGCGGCTTGGGAAAAATACAAGTTGAATCTCACCGTACATTCTGGATAATCGGTCGCCTGGTCACCACTGCCGATGTTGTCTGAGATGATGATCAATGATCACGGTCGGTTGGAGTAACTCGATGCGGAAGCCGAAATAGCTCCCGACTGCCAGAGGGGCCACGAGAGTTTGGAAATTCTGTTCCGGCGCTCAGAGCGACCATCATGCTAATGGAGGAGAGCTCCGGACACTTCGGTCAGTTTTTGAGGATTTTATTTTTGTGAATCAATCCAGGTTCGTTTATAGACGGTACTGCGAGCTGCGAAAACTCATTGTACATAAGTAGTTGGTTCTTGGCTCGTCAACAGGTCGGTCAACGACGGTATGCAGAGCAGCAAGATGCGGGTTTCTCTCAAGCAATCCCTATGAAGCCCACAGGATGATAAAGTTCCGTGCAAAAATGAATTCTCGAGAAACCAATCCGTTGAGTTTCTCCCTGATGATTTTCTCGACGCCGGTCTCTTCTTCCTGTGAAGGTATGGCCCTCGGTCTAGAGTCTAGTCGATGCGATCCGCCTATCCCGATTCATCGGACCGGATTCATCAGCAGCTGATCGTCATGAAATGAGAATTCCTCACGCAATAAACATAAAGCTCCCAAATGACCTCATCAATGGAGTGTCCTATCTGTCGAGGACCAAGTTCCGCTGGAAAAATTCCCAGAGAAGAAGATGATCGGGAAATGGAGGGTGAGTTGGATTCATTGACGGCAGGAGGTGAGAAAAATTACCGAGCCAGCATTGTAACATTAGAACATGGAATCCAATAAGATTCGGGAAAGTACCTACCTTAGAGGAGGGAGCTTCCGACTCAGTGAGACGGCTCCGAGCGTTGTTTCCTGCTCTCAAAGACAAATGAGTTCATTTTACTTCGAGAAGTCTTCTTTAGCGAGCCATTCCGGTTCTGACATTTTCACCCTGGTCGCTCGCCTGATCCCCTCACTTGATAGCCCGGTCCGCCAGCTCCGAAAAAACGACTCAGCGGTAATTTGCCAAGGCCCAGGAATTCCACTAACGAAGATCAGACTCTGTCAGCTTATTTCGGAGCTGGATAAGCGATGTCGTCCTTCGCGACGCCCTTTTACCCAAGTTCCTCTCGATGTTAGCTCCACGTCTTATTTTCCTTGGCCTCGGTCCTATTTCTTCGACTTTTCCGTTGTCGTCTCCGTTGGCCGAGGGAAAGCTTCAAATTTCGAAAATTCTTCCCTTTCGGTTCCAGCTTCTTTGACCGATTTTTCATTCCACCGTAAAGTGTCCAAGTCTCATAATTTGTCCACCGCGACGGTATTCTGAGGCTTTGAGGCGTCCACGAACGACTCCACCGACTCGGAGCTGCATGTAATTCGAGAGACTCCCTCGAGAATCCCATTGGCCGCTACACGGTCGGTCAGCGAAGTTGCTCACCCCGTTGCATCATCACCCTCGAGCCGGTGCTGCGTCGGGCGGCAGCCAAGCAAGCAGCAACGCAGGTTCGGTGGTAACCACAGGATGGGGCGTGTCCCCAGAATTGGGGTTCTCGATGACAGGCAAGAGCGAGACGAATTCAAATAACAATAGCGTGTGCGAGTCAACCTCTATCGGTCTGTGCATTTGAGGGATCGTCGACAGCATCCTCCGGTCCCTTCGCAACTCCCCGAGCCCCTTTATCCTATTCACAGTGCAAATATGGAAGCTAACTCAAATTGCCCAGGTGTGTGAGTGTGCGGGACGAGTTTTTGCAGCGGATCACCTCTGCCTTTTTCGATTAATAAAATAATATATGCTCTTGGGTAAGCGGAGCAATAGGTTTCGTTTCCTGAGGCACATACACTCTGTTGACCAGCTCGACGATTAAGAACGATTACGATTATTATTATCAATGATCGATGCCATG
>NW_003805492.1:713834-730592 GCF_000255335.2 Galendromus occidentalis | reverse complement strand
ATACGTTTTTATATATATAGATGATCGATGCCATGCGAGAGATGAGGCTTTTTCCTCCATGGCAACACGATTGTCGACCTCCATTCAGCGGGATCGTGGAACTTTCACAACATCGCAGGAGATGGGATCGGATTCGAGGCGGGCTATCATCGGTCCGATAATCACGGGAGAGTCGTCGACGCCGGCGTCGTTCCCAAAGACTTCCCGGTCCCGTCAAGAGATAACCAAAGGTGCTGCTATCGGTCATTTACTGCAGTCTCAATGGCGGGATCAATTGTTGGGCATGGATTCCCGCGGGAACGGACGGGACGTCGAGGTGGAAGACCACTCTGCGGAAATCGGACTCGGTGTTTCCCTCACGTCGGAACGCTTTCCGGAGGTATTCGTGTCATTATAGGGTTCTTTTTCCGAAAGTCGTGCTCGGGAAAACATTTGACGAAAAATCAATCGCTCGAAGTTTATTCCTCGTCAAGAAGAGCGGAGCCTGGGAGCGGTCCAATCGAATCGCGAGACGCTCACCTTCCGAGTTCGGCTCTTCGGCAAGAGTCATCCGCTCGACCGAAGGCGAATTCGGGTCACATTTCACGGGTCTAGCTATCATCCAAGGCTGTTTACCTCAAAACAAGCCACTCAAACAGCATCGTGCAATCGCTGGAGCTCAGATGACAACAAAGAGACTCAAAGAGGAGAAAAAGAAGCAGGTATATTGATCCACATGCAAGGCTAATTCGATCGCTAAAACATTGTCTTCAGAGGGTGGCGCGGGCGCACGGCGAAAGAGGGTCTTATCGTTTCTTCCGGTTGACGAGGTGAACTGCACCTGCTCCGAACAACGCGATATCCAAATAGCCATAATATCTAGCTGCCTCGGAGGCGGAGTGAGCCGACCGACCGATCAGCCGAGTCCTGTCGCCAGTCATCCAGCAAGTCAGTCAGAGCCATTGTGCGACCCCGGTCTGGTGACAAACGATCTAGCTTCGAATCGGTCCCGCTCAGGATACTTCAAGCGTAAAATCAATGAGAACATGACCGGGGAGAGATTATTGCAGGTGCTGAGTGAGTGCGTGCTGCTCCAGGTAATCCGTTGAGTTATCGATTTCGAGGCCTTGACTTCGTCCGAAGATCCAAGTGACTCCGTCCGAAGATCCAACTCACTTCGGGAGGGACAACACTTTTGCGTCATGTGTAATTTCAGAGCGCATCAAGCTCCGCGACGCTCTCTTTCCATCTCCCGCAGAAGGTTCCGTTGAATTTTACCTCCGATGTTCTTCGGCAACGACTTGACGAACTCTATCTGTCTCGGATATTTGTACGGTGCTGTTTTCCTCCGCACGAAGGCCTGGATATCCGCGATCAGCTCTTGGGGGTCGTGGTTCAAATAATTGTCGTTGAGAACGATGAAAGCCTTGATCACTTCAAATCTCTGCGGATCAGGAACTCCGATAACACCCGATTCAAGCACAGCGTCATGCTCCAGGAGCACGCTTTCCACTTCAAAAGGTCCGATCCGGTAACCCGACGACGTTATAACGTCATCGGAGCGGCTCACGAACCGAAGATAACCGTCTTCGTCCGCGCACACTTTATCTCCCGTGAGATAGAAATCGTTTTTGAACGCCGCTGATGTCTTTTCCGGATCTCCTCTGTATCCGCGGAAGAGTCCGAGTGGTCTCCGTGGTGAAACTCGGATGCCCAAATGACCAATTGTTCCTCTCGGGACTGGATTTCCATCATCGTCCAAAACCCGAATGTCGTGCTCCTTCATTGGGGGCCCAACGGAGCCGGGCTTGATCGGCTGGCCTCGAGGCGTTGAGGCGATCAGCATTGTTTCGCTCTGTCCGAACCCTTCGCGAATGTCCACTCCCGTCAATCTTTTCCACGCGCGATACGCTTCCGGATTCAGAGGTTCGCCCGCGCTGAGGCAATCGTTGAGCTTCGGGAATCGGAAGGAGTCGGTCGATCCCGAGTTCGCGAGCATCGTCCGATAAGCCGTAGGAGGAGCGCAGAATTTCGTCACCGGAAACTCCCGCAGAGTCTTCAGGGTGTCCTGAGCCGAGAACCTCGACGAAGTATCGACGAAAACTCCGGCGCCGAAGAGCCACGTCGGAAACGTGGCCCACGCCACTTTCGACCAGCCGGGGTCGGTCATGCACCAATAAATATCGCTGGGTTCGAGACACTGATAGTATTTACCGGTCAACACGTGAGCCAGCGTATAGCTATGAGAGTGTTCCACCATTTTCGGCTTGCCGGTCGTTCCGCTCGTGAAGAAAATCAGGCAGGGATCGTTTTCAGATGTTTGATGACCGTCGAAGTCGTTCGCTGAATCCAATAAAGAGTTAAGGTTCTTCCAGCTTTTCGCTTTTCTCCGTGGGGATATTTTGTGCATGACTTGGGCATCCGCGCAAGCGGAATCGACTTCATCGAGTTTCTCGCTGATCACCACCCTGGGATCGAATCTCGTGATGCGGAGCCTCAAATCCTCGCTCGTTGCCTGGCTGGTCACCAGACAAATTTCGAGTCCGTATCTTATTGCACCCAAGAGTATTGTCCAGAACTCCGAGCATTTTGGCAAACACACCAATAAACGGTCGCCTTTCTCGAGCCCCAAATCTCGGAAAACGCCGGCGATGCGTTTCGAGAGTTCCGAAAGCTCCCGGTATGAATACTTTCGAGACGATGAGCCTTGCTCCACTGTCCATAGTGCCGGAACTCGATCATTTCGGAGCCGATTCTCGCGTTTTGCCCAATATTCGATTATGTCCCGGGCGAAATTGAAGCGTTCCGGCGTCTCGCTGAGGTCCCCGCTGCTGAGTATGTGGTTGATGGTTTCTTCAGGCGCGTACAAACTCTCCGACGAACGTCTTGATGCGAGTTGATTCAGATTCCGTGTGCCGACGCCCGATGAGCGGAGCGCGCGGATCATTCGCTCGAGTCCCCTCATCTTCCGCCACTCAAAGATGTTTGGATTGACCGCTCAAAACGTCATTCTTCGAACAAATACTTTGGAATCGCTCCTTTTGAATGATTCCATGGATGAGGGATGTCGATCCTGGAGTGAGGAGGCTCATGAGAGATAATGCATATGATCGCGATCGCCGTCTGTCCGCATGCTCTGGTCTCCGATGTTTTTGCGAGAGATGGCGGAGACATTATGGAGACGTAGAGTGAAGGTCTCGGTGCAAGGTCAGACAATAGACACTGTTATCGGGAGACCGGACAAAGAGACATGGGGTCCGAGCGCAGACTATGATTGACTCCACCGCCTAAGTGCGCGAGAGAGAAGAGTATCGTTTTTCAGAGTGACTATTTAGAGTCTGGGGAACAGATACCAGTGGGAGAGTGCTAACTCTCGAGATGTTACTTCGTTGCACGTGTCTAATAGTTTATCTTTATGAGCGATTGGCGAGGTAGAGCCGCATGAACGACTCTTTCGATAAAGCCTCCTAGTCACTAGCCACCATAGTATCCTAGCGTACTGCCGTATCATTCGGTGGACGCCCTCTCAGACCTTTAATTATTGGAACGAAAGCTGAAACACTGAAAATCTGCTCGTCCAATGAGTCCAGTGGAATCAGATCTCCCATTGAGCTCGGTGAATCGCTGCCTGGGTGGAATAAAAGGTTATATATAAGACGAGAAGACGACCAACATAGAATGGTACACTCTTTATTCATGTCCTGCATGAGAGTCGGATATATTAGGGCAAAATCTGTGCGGGAGCTAACTATTTGGATTTCGGGCGAATTAAATCGTCAGAGATGTCGGACCGTTTGTTCGCAGCCGGCGATGGTGGGGAAACCCCAGCCGCGGGGAAGATATGAATTAGCTGCGATGAGGAACTGCGTGGAAATTATCATCGATTGATCCCGAGTCGTCGATGCTGATTTCACGGCCAACCTCCGACCGCATGCTCGCAGCCAGAGCCTGCAATATCCTTCGCATCCCAATACTTGGCATAATTGCAGGGGCTCACCGGTCTGTAAACAAGCAGATCGCCATTCGATTGAATTTCTTTCACTTTCACCCGCGTCCGATTCGATCACACTATCAGGCAACTCCTTAGTTAGCGGGATGAAGCAATTCTCGCTTCCTCGAGTTACTCAATTGCAACAGCTTGGGTGTTTGCTTGGATTTTTCGCAAAATTCGGGCATCGGCTCATCCGATTCTCGCACCTTGTCCCGGTAAAAAACCTCAGTCTTCATGATTCGGATGGTTACTGCTCACCGCCAGCTATTCGGCTGCGAACTTCCCCAGCTTTGTCGCTACTCCTGGTAATTTAAGTTTTCTCACTCGGCGGCAATGTATCGTCTGTTTTCTTTCTTCTTCCTTGAGTTTCCCATGAGAAAACGCTTCCGTTCGACGCATCAGCGTGGCTCCATGTGGAAAGATAGTGCGATTCATATAGGCACTTGTGAAACGTCTTGAAACCGCGAATATCGACTTTCGACACTTGTCCGCTTCCTGTGATAGAAAACAAGCAGTCTTCCGTTTGTGGCTCCTCGAAGTGGTCTTGGTATCCGAAGTCTAGTCTAATTATTCTCGAATATCAGATTCGAGCTTTGAATGCCGCTGAGAGTTACTGGCTCTCCGAACAGGGTGATATTGAGCCCCCATAAGGAAGCGGCACGATCGAATTCGAACGGGATGCTTCCCGTCGTTATCTGATACAGATGGAAGTTTGAATAGAATTCTAGACCTTCCGTTTTCACAGTCACGGTCGCCAGACGCCATTGGACGAATTGCGAAATGGTAAGCAGACCCGCTTTAGCCGCTTGAATTGGCTGAGCGTTTATCAGCAACACCGGAAAGAAAAAGTATCATTCATGCTCAACGTCTTCCTTCATAGCTCGCGAAAGGCAAGGCGCCATGTTCACCACCGCTCGCCGGTATAACAAATCCAGCCACGAAAAAGCCCGGTGAGGACTCCGCCATCGATGGGAAGGGCCAAAGCTCAATTGCCGAGGCCGACCGATATTTTTGTGGGAGGATTAAGGTTGTCAATCGAAAAGCAAAGCTCAGGTATTAGTCGGAAATCGAGAGGGTACACTAGCGAACACCGCTTCACTGATTTGCCGCTTATGCGTTGGGAGCACGAGATAAGTACAAATAATACAATTATTATTATTATTAGGTAGTTCCGAAGGAGTCACCCATCAACGCCTCCAGTAGGAACAGGAATGCACAGTTCCGAACGTCGTGAGCGCGAGAGCGTCGAAAACAGAACCCCTTTGGATCGGAGAGAGTCAGGAATACTTATCCAATTAGAAAAACGAGACTATCGAGTTGAAAGTTCGGGCAATCGCTTCGGCTCTGATTCCGACGAGTCGACAGTACGGCTCGCGTGACCCTCACCACTCATCAATCTAATCAGTAAAACTCACGGTAGATGATGCGGAAGTTTAGGGGTCAAGACTACCAAGCCTTTGGGTCCCTCCTTGGAGATATGGATCGGTACAGGCATGGGGATCACGTGAATTGACTTGATCAGCTTCGGCAGATACTTTTTGATTTTCTTGTGCGCCACCTAGAGGGATGGGCAGAGTATTAGACCTCCGATTCCAATTTTTCCCGACGATGAGCTGCTGTAGAAGGTGCGAATCGACGGAGCGTGAGCCCTGGGGGAGCCTGGTATTTCAGGCTCCGATTTCCGGAATGGGGAAAAAACTCCAGACCCACCTTCAGGGCAATGACGTGCTTGATGCCCTCGAGGTGTTTTTGAGCCTCTACCCCAGCGTCAAGGAACGTCAACACTGCCAGCACCGACAAAAGGACCACTGCCAGGGGCGAACCCTTCATCCTGGATTACCCAGAGCCTGTTATCCGACTGGAATAGAAGCTCACTTATTTTCACGGCACCACATCATGAACTTCACTTGAGATCGTATTGGATGAATCACATTCACACAGGTGCAAGGGTGCATGAAAAAGCATCCGAGCTGAGCTCACCTTGTCCAACGGTTCGAACGCGGAGGACCGCGCGATGTGGCGGCGCCAGCTCAGTTGACCGGGTGGGTTGTTGTTACAACGGACCCTTAGCTTAGCAGGCCCATGACGGTAACAGCAAACATAATAGCACGCTCTGCCCTTACCACGGTTTCGACACCATGGAGCCGCCATCGCTGCCACCACTGCCTCCGTCGTCGCGGGCGCCGTCTGACGACCCCCATAGGGATCCCGCGCGCTAATGACCCCAGTGGCGGCAGCGGCGCCAAATCGAATGGGTGATTTAAACTGGGATGCACCCTTGCCTTGTTTCACCTTGTCTGGAGCGGCGGGCGCGTGTCTACATCGCTTTGCCCGTCCGTCTGAATGTCCGCCGCCCCGGAATCCCGCATTGTCTTTACTTCCGTCGATTGTCGCGCCCTAGACTGAGAAGAATAGGAACAGCTCTTCGGAAGGCTGTGTTCAAATTACTCCCGAGTCCAAGTAGGTATTTGTCTTGGATATCGATGGAGCTCCGCCGATTCGCGCAATGTCTTTGTCGAATCCGTCGGGATCCGCCCCACGATGAGCTCGTTGAGAATCTGTGTACCTTGTTCGCTTGCTTTGGCTCGCTGATGCTCGGACCGTGAAGGTAATCGATCCTGTGGATCGCACAGATCGTTGAAAACGCCCGATCTGGATTTGACCAAGGGTTTTCCGTCGGACCCGGCGAAAACACGGTCATTCATCATCGACCCAAAGTGACGACATGAACGACGACTCCACGACAGCGACTCGGGTAGTTTAATGCGCGAATAGCAGCTCAATATAATATGAAGCCTAGTGTTCCCAGCGAAACCCTGTCCTTTCTCCGTTTCGGAGTTCTGCAGCATCAGTGTATGTTTGCTCGACCCGTACGCATTCTATGATCATCTTTTCAGCACCTCTCCCACTACGCGCGCCGGAAGGCCGGCGTACGCGGCCGCAGTCGATTTCACCCAAGCGGACGATTACATCACTAAATCGATCTGCCTACCGGTGATAATGTGATCCGTCCCGGTTATCGCTACATTTTTTCCATTACAACCTTGTTTAAAACGCTTATATACTCCTCGAAAATAACTCCGCGGAACACTGATTTCGGACATTGAATTCGTGAGACGAAGCCAATGGATGCTCTGCTAGCCGTGTAGGGACTGATAGAAGCTGCTCGCGTGAATCCCGGAACACGGTGTGGATCCGAAAAGGAAACCGAACTCGCGATAAAACGATACAGCGACAAGAATTGCGGTAATCAAGATGAATAATTCAACAATAACTCGACTGAACAAATATGATAAGATCCCTGATGTTCCCGTCTGTCCGGACGAATTCGGAATGAATTACGTGAATCGGCAGCGAACACATCCCACCGAAGGCCCGTCCTGATAACTGAGGTTGGCTCAGTTCCGCCGTCGCTGAGGAAACCCATCGAAAGTTAAAATCAAAGAAGCTACGTTGCCGTCCTCACGGTATCATTGCGTTTTCGAGGGGCTTCCGAGACCGGGAAGATCCGGAGTTCGGGTTCAGAGTTGAACGATACGAGTAGCACGAACTACGTGACGAGAAATTTTCAAAGTTTCATCCGTCGTATGCTGCTGCCAAAGTCCCGCGTTGGTAGTAGGGGAGCAGCAGCTGCTGTTGTTGCGGCGGCGGCGGCGGCTGCTGCCGCTACCGCGACCGTCATTCGCTACTTCAGAAGTTAACTCCCAGACAGTCGACTCGGAAACTTGCGGTCAGGAATGTGTGGAATGCCTCACTCCCATTTCGCTAGCCACCGAGCCATGGTCCCAGCAAGCACCACGAAATGTCGTCCCCTCCTTCCTTCCCCTTCGTACTTCCCTAACGGTCCCTCGCCATCGCATGACGTCTCCCCACAGAGTCCGTTTCTCGAGCTATGATGTCATTTGCCAAAACTCACCTCGATGCCTCGCTGTCGTTATCGTCAGCACGAACATTGCAAAATTGGAGCGTCAAGCTACGACACTCCTCCAATCGAAATGCAGCCTCGCGACTAGCGTGTCGACTGAGCGCAGCATCAGGATTTGAAGAGCTTTTCCGAACAGCAAACGTGCGAAAATTATCCCGATGAAACGATTCCCGGCTATCGACATGGCGACGCCCGCGATTTTTCAGCCAGTTTGAGACATTCCCTGGCGGTGATGACCTCTGGATTGATCCGGAGAGGGGCAGAATAGGAGACGTCAAGAGGGAATGGTGCAGGCTCGCCACGTAATGCGATGGGGGCCGACTGGATCGGAATGGGGACTCGCAACCTAAGTCCAAGAGCCCTCGTAGTCGTAGCGGCTTTCTTCCCGGGCTCGTGGTATGGAAGTAAGCAGAAGGATGCCGTCGATGAAATTCGCTGTCTGTCTGTCTGTCTGTCCGACTGACTGGACAACATGGACGAGACTTGAATCCACTACCCTCAATCGGTCGAACGTCCTGAATTAGCCCCAGCGAAACGCCACGATGTTATTCGTAGCCGAAAAAGAATCCGCCTCTGAGAACATGCGTCAGTTTGACAGATGAGTCTTCCGGAATCAGCCCTGGGATCGAGCTTTTGTTTTCGTTACTGTGATATTAGCGAGGAAAAAACACGATTGCCCGGGAATTTTCGCGCTCTCATCGCGTGAAAAATTCGAATCAACGAGATGAGATGAGCGCGCTGACCAAAACTGACATGATGCGGGCGGGTTGAGCCAAACAGAGAAAAATGAGTCCATAGAAGGATTACTGTCTGATTTCCCTCCACGATTTTATTCGAGAAAGACTTGAGCGCAGCCGAGCTCCTCCCGAACGAGCTTCTTGGCAGAAGGAGCAAGGTCCAAGGGGGAACTCGAAACAACAATCATGAGGCAGCGAACAAGTTTGCAATTAGTTTGCAACAAGTTTACAAGTTTGATTATTCCTTATATTTTGGCCTCAATCGGGAAACTCTCATTCCCATCGCAAGCATTCCCAGAGCGTTCCCCTGAAGTTCACTGTCCCCTGTTCAGGGAGGATATTCCACGTCCCGGCGGCGTCGAACAATGGCACTGCACAACACATCATCGCACGCACGGAGTTCACGGTCAATTTGTTTCACGCCTTATAAGAAATAGATTGGGTAGGCTTCCGAGCAAACCTCACTTGTACACACACGAGCTTTGAAAAACGAGACACAGACCGGCGCTAATACGGAAGATGAAAAAAAGTCAAGGCTCACGATGGAGAGAACTAATGAAACGGCAAATCAATGACATTCCGTCCGATGCGCCGTCGGAAACTGTTGCGGAAGCTGAAGGGTGGAGTCTCTCGGGGAGAAGCATACACCAATGGATTCCCTTTGGCATCGGAGATCATGAGCGCTTCCCTCACTGGCCAATCCTGGTTCATGGCGCCGGCGTACACCATCGGGTCGCGACGGTTGGACCTATCTTTCTTCTTGTACGTCGCCGGTGCTCCGAAAAGACGCGATTCGTGACCCTGATGCGGATCTTCCTCGCGAGGATTTTCTTGGTGGTCCGGGAATCTCGGTTGGTACAGATCGTGCGGAACATGATTCGGAAGGCGATTCTGCTGCTTGCGGAAATTCGTTGAAGCGAAGTGATGGGGTGCGGGAGGTTTCCTCCGCGGCTCATGAAGTTGCTGCTTGAGAGCTCGGTCGTTCGAGACATGGAGCTCGATCTGAGGTGGAACATGATGGCTGGCTTCAGGGGGACCGGTGTCTCTGTGGTAATACACGGCATGAGAGTTCGGTCCGTGTGCATTGAGGTTATCGGCGGCTCGATGAGGTGGAGGCCTTCGATGTTGGAGCCCAGTGCTCTCCGGTCGGATCATGAGGAAGTGACGGCGATCGTGATTTCCGCCAGGATTCACGGAGTTACCGTATCTGGGAGGCTCCCGCTGCTCTCGATCCTGACTTTGATCAAAGATATTGATATTGCCGATATTGTGAACAAGGTGGTTATCCTGAGGTGCGGGGGCCTGTGGAGGACTTTCGTGCTGGTCCTGGCTCAGGAGAGGTTGCACGTGAGTTTGCGGTGGCATGAAGGGACAATTCTTCGAGCTCTCGCTCTCCGGTTCGTGGAACATCTTAACGTGAGCGTATTGGGGTCGAGGTTTCACTGACGAAACTCGGATGAAGGTGTGGTCTTCGTCTTCGTAGAGAATCTCTTTTTTGTACGGGCCCCCGAAATACTCGGCATAGCTCGAAAAGGGTCTCTTGTGATATTTCTTGAAGGATCCGTCTTTCACGACAACGTATTTCACTTTTGAATGAGCTCTCGATTTTTTCGTGTTGTACTTCGGCATTTCGTGAGAGTCGCCATTTAGCTCGGCACTGTTGGAAAGAGATTTCAATCAGAAATTATCCGACAAGGGTTCTGCCATTGCTATTCCGTGAACTCTCCACAGGGGCAGAGACATAAGCGGAGATTTTCGACGTCAACCGTATCCGGTGTCCATCACTGACACGACTCCAGACACTCACCTTTCTTGTAGCTCGGAGGGCGAAGTTATTTTCAGAATATCCGGATTTCCTCCCTGGTATCTCCTCGGAGGAGTGCGGGACACCGACAAAATTATGGGCACATTTTTCACTTGTTGGAAGGCTTTGAGCAGCGTCATTTGTTCGTTTCCGTCGCAGACATCGGGCGCCGAGATACTCCATAGGAGGAAATACGTCGTCAGGCGGAAGAGCCACATAGCGACTATTGATGGAACATAATCCTAGGACGTGAAAATTCCTCTCGTCCCGATTCTGGCTCGCAGTCAGTCCAGCACGTTGCTCTAAGCAGAGTGATACTGATACTGGATTCGCAACTCCGAGAACTCAGATGCTCAAACCACCGAAGTTCTTGCCAGTGTTTAACAAGTTCTCACCCACTTGACCGCCCACTCATCCATCCATCCATCCGTCCCTCCGGTCCTCCACCTGCTGCTTATCCACCCGAGCAGCTCGGTGTGCCAGATATGTATTCTGTTCCGCTCGAGCCTTCGGAAAGGGATCTTCATTGCCTCGGTCAGCTCATGCGGTTCCGCGGAAAGCTAAGTGAAACCGACGTTGCTAAATAACATCGGAGCAAATCAAATGAAAGTTGCTTCTTGCTCATCTTCCCTCCGACGTGCCGTCCCGCAGGCGCATGGGAATTCCCAGCCAAGATCTCTCCCCAGCCCTGTTCGTCTTCTTTGTTCAAATCATCATCAAGAACTATGACACAGACAGACGTCTGACTACGGAACAGGACGTTTATGCAGGTATCCGACGGATAATTGCGTCTCTGTTTGTTCTCAAACCCAAAACTCTCTTTCCTCGTCTGTCATGGCCGCGAGCATCCGGTCCAAGGACTGTAATCCGTCGGACTCACTCAGCATCAGAAGATTTTGGAAGCATCGACGCTAGACCCGGCGCGGATTGATCGTGAATTGCCTCCGAGAGGTACCCGAGGAGCCAGGATATGAGATATAATGTCGGACGAAAGTATTCTGCACAGTCTGTTCGGAGCTCGCCGGTCAGAAACCAATCGAGGCGAAGGAGCGTTCTCCTGATATATTGCGGCACTTTTCCAATAAGAGACGCTCCCAGTCAGCCGACAGAACAACTATGAACGTAATACCAGGGGGCGGCAGATGAGAAGGAGCTGCAGGATGGGGATCAAAGACAGACCGAGGGCATTGTGGCAGACCCTGGCGTAGACTCGGGATGATCATTCCTTCCTGGAGCTGCCAACGACCGAAGACTCATCGATCGATACATCAGGAGTGAAGCTGAGCGGGGGTAAAGGAAGTTCAGGCGTTCGTGTTCCAATCGGAGATCGTGATATCCAGGCGCCCGGGATCTTATCCGGTCGATGCCGGTACTTCGTAGCAGCCACCGCGAACTCACCAATCAAGATTATATTGGGGAACTTCACGCTTTTGTCTCAGAACGGCCAAGTGCCGACTTGGAGCGAGAATTTCCCCCGAAACTGTTCAGAAGACACAGACAGCATTTGGACCGCGAACACTTCTCGTCTGCTTTCCCGTCGAGAAGTCCCTGATTCAGCAGCACCAAAGTTTATAGCGGAGCGTTCCGCTGTACGGCTTTGGTGAAGAATTGCGTCCCGCATAGGTAGTTCAAAAGCGGGAAAATCCGTTTTCCTCAATTTTTATCAGAAAATAGATGTTGGAAACAGTCCGGGAGGATAAACGTCTCAAATTCGGATTGCTCCTAATTTTAAATCTAAGAAGTTTTTGGAGACTCGTCGATTGCGGGAGATATCGGGAACGGCGCCGGCGAAAGCAAAGCCGTTATATCGGGCAAGACTTCACCTGGCGTTCGTCCATATCCCTGCTGCTCCCCGAAGCACTCTCCCGCCTGCCGGAGGGGTGCTGTCGGAATGCTCTACAGATATCGCGTTCGCTATTCCACGCTTGGAAAACAGATTCGGTAGTGTACGCTACGTAGGGACGGCCCGTGCCGGGACTACGATGGTCCAGAAATGGGAGTCGGAAGTGATTCGGAAGTTGAAGCGAAGGCGACCGACTCGAAAACCAGCCTCCCGGAACAACGAGGGAAGCCGCGCGGTGCAGCATCAGCTGCAACAGATCCGCTACCGTTGTTCGGCACAGCTCTCAGCGCTGTCGATAGCGAGTGCAATGTGGGTGACACCAGATATTAGTTTTCTTATATCGTCTTCTTCCTATCTATCTCCCTCTGGGTGTGTGTGTGCGTGCGTCTGCGAGTGGATGTGCGTCTGTGTGAGAGTGTGTAGAAACAGATCAGCTACGTTGGTATTGGAAAGAGGAGTGGAGGGATCGCGCCCCTCTCGCTCGGCCGATGTCACCCCAAAAAATCCCTCCTCGTCCCTCGCACTAGGATCCGGGAGTGATTTGCTGACAAACAAGCAAATTCCTACGGCCCTTTACGTCGAACGGGGGAGAGGGGCGTGTACGAGCGCCGGAACGGAGGACGTTACGAGGACAGCAGCGCTAGGAGAGCTAATACACCAGAGCCGACTCGAAAAAGACACACGTCGGGAGTGCTTTCGTCTGGCAACATCCCCCTACAACGCTCAGCCCACCTCTCTATACGCCCAAGGCGGTAGCCAACGCCTCCTCCCTGCCCCTGCAGTCGCTAGCAACCAAACATACAAAGTGTGGAATGCAACAAGAAAGCACAACGGCAGCAGCGGCAACGACAACAACGACAACACAGGCAACATCACCGACTCGGTGCGCTTCTTGTGTTCTTCTCAGGACCTCAGCCGATGAGAATGCAGAAAATACCGCTCTCTACTCCCTCTTCTCTTCGGAGCAGCTTCGATCTGTGCTCACGGCAGCTGCAGCCTTCGGAGAGGACGCGAAAAGTTCGGTACGCGTCCCTTAAAGAATTACCATCCTGTCAAAAACATAATGCGGGGAGATCGTCACTCTGAGAAAAGATTCTCACCGGTCGGTCGATCCATCCGGAACACGAACTTCCAGCTCACTTTTGAGCCCTGAAACTGTGCGCCGAGCCGCAAATAACGTTTAAAGACCGATCATGGACTTATACATGTCATCGTATTGAACAACAGCCGATTTATTAGAGCGGAATAATCGAGATTCGCCGAACGAGGACCTTTACAAAATCTTTCCAGAGTTTCTCCGCCAGGCAACGGGCTTGAGGATTCCCGATAATAATTCGTCCGGATTCGGAATCGGCGAATTCCAAGCGGAGGGACAGGTCTCACGTAGCTATTCGAATTGTTTACTCCTTCCATTGGTGATTGCACTTCATATTACAGCACTTGTAAAATGTGGTCATGGGTTCGTCGGCGCTCCTAGTTTGCATTTGTCTGAAGAAGGCACGCGGATGCTCGCACTTGGGACATGCTTCCTCTGTCGAGTCTACGTTGGCCCAGGCGGCTGTCGAGCCGAGGATGTCATCTATCGGCTTCAAGCGAGGATAGGTTCTCTTCGAAATACATTGTCGGATCTGATATACGTAGGGACAGGTGGGGCAGACGAATTTGAAAGCTTCTGACCCTTCTTCGGCCGACAACATATTCGCGCATCTCGGGCAGAATAATAACATCGCGACGAGTCGGTCACCTATACCCCCTCCTCAGACGAGGGAGACTTCTTACTCGGGAGCCTCAGCGCCTTAAACGCCCCACGGAACACGGAGGTCTCATCTGGAATGCCGTTCGTCTGGTTAGCCGATTGCTCCATGCCGCTAATTTCCTGACAGTGAGCCAGGCATAGAATGACATGGGACATTTAGCGTCTGGATATGTTAAATTAGGAAAATACTCGGAATCACCCGCTCTCTAAAGAACTAGCTATACTCTTCGATAGTGTCACATAGATAGGAAATTGTTTCGAGCCCATCTTCAAATCCTAAGCAATCCGGTACGGATACGGCTCATGAAAATGGAATCATTCAAATAATTGTCTGGAGAACCGCGTCAAATACTGAGAATTTGAGCTGTACACAATCACATCAGAATTATTGTACATAGCGTTTGGCAAAGTTGGCTAGGGAAAGAGGTCAAAATATATATAAATAATATAATATTATAAATATATCTCCCGTCGTTCATACTATCAGTGGCTCCCCCACGTCCTGAAGTAGGTTGTTTCTAATTCATTGAGCTCGTATTCAACGAATTGGTCGAGGAAAGTGATGAATGGGAACATGTCGAAAATGCCCTGTTTCAATGATTGGAGTTTCGATTTCACATGCGTCTCGTACAAAGGAGCTCGCAGGAAGTACTCGGCCAGACCCCGTGCTCTTCTGGAGAGCTCGATTTTCTCTGGTTTCTGGAGCTGTTTCGTGCCCTGCTGCATCTGCTGTATGCTCAATGCGTCCATTCCCAGAGCGATGAGGAAAGGTTTCCACGACTTCGTGCCGAAAAGTTTCATGGCGAAGAGGTGCGCCATTGGCGTCATAAGGTACATAACCTCGCCGATGAGCTGCGGTCCTTGGAGTTCGGTCGGCACGAATGAGAACTTCTCTTCCATCTGCTCCATGGGATCGACTTTCTTCGTTTCGCACCAACGCCGTTTATTCAGCGGGGGCGTGGCGGCCAGCGTCCGAACCTCGCGTCCCGATTTCAAGGTGAAGGTCGCCTGAGCTCTCTTCTCGTGGCGGAGAGACCGCAACTTGGAGGCGTATTCCAGGTCTTGGCCGCGCTCCAAGGGCGGTACGGGAGTTTTCATTGACATTCCCTGTTTGAAGTGGAACAGGAGGACGGCACGGATCACGGTTTTCGCCGTCTGAATGAAAGCAATCATCGACCACCGGTACGCGTCGCCGCTCGCAAAGAAAGTGATCTTCTCCAGGAAACACTGGAGATAGTCCAAGGCCTGGAGAATGGTCTTCAGGGTCGAAACTACCTGCACTGCGCTTATCGGAAGCGCATGATGCCGTCTGAGAATGATGTCGTGGGCAAGCTGCACGAGCTTCGCCGACGCTCGCATGCCCTCATTGAAGATCTCCCAGCCTCCATGTACTCGCCAGAAGGTGAAAATTTCGATCACTGCCTCGACCTGCTTCGCAGCGATCGGGTTTTTCTCGACGAATTCCCTGTATCGAGAGAGGACCGACATTGTTGACGACGACACAGATGACGTGGGTGAGGAACTCGAAGAAACCGGCGGTGATCCTCAATGGAGTCTCGGTGGAAAAGGCACACAATCACAATCGAGACTGAGTCCTCGAACGACTGAATTGACGGCTCGGATCTTCCACGAGCCGAGCTCCGAATATTCTCCGTGCTCAATCACTCGATCCCGTCATGGAGCCATTGTACGAGGAAATTTCCGTGAAGACCGAACAGAGAACGTTTTCGAAGCTTGAGCAACCCGTCAAAATGGAGTTGCTACTGATTTCGAATTTCCAGCGGAAGAAGAGTCTTCACCGATTGTTGCGCTTGAATGGGTGGATCGGTATATTGGGCTCGAAACGATCGGATCAACTCTCCGGACTCACCTAAATACTCGAGGAATCAGACCGCCTCTCGGTTCTAAGCTCTCGATGTTTGAGATCGTGGCGGAAAAGGCGACTTGTTTTGGCGGAGAAAAGTTCGTCTGCTCTTCACAATCATCCGCAGCACCAGGCAACGAGTGAGAAAGAGAGAAAAGATCATAGAGTTGGAGGACTTTGTGAGAAGCAAGACTCTGTGGGTGAGCTCTTGGAATTTAAGAGGTGAGCGATTGTTCGGATTCTGCCCCGGCGTGCGTTGAAATCTCGAGAGCAAGCTAGTCACGTTAAGAATTTCCCTCTTTGGGATTTCCTCGAGCTCGGTCCTAGTGCGGAGTTTCGCTGAGCGGATAGACAGCTCGGCTGTACGAGCTCTCGGCCCTCGAACGACGCAAATATGACGATATTTTTGGCTGTCGTGCGGATGAGGTCCCAATCGCTCATGGCTGAGCTTGTCGGGAACTACGCATACGGTGAGCGGAGCTGCCCGAGTGACGCAACCGTGGGTATTTCTGAAACGAGTCCGAGACCACTGCCGGTTCACCAGATTCTGGAGAGCGGCGCTTCTTGGACTTTGGACCATGCCCCTGTATCATTGGTCGGAACGAGGAAATGTCGACTCATTCTCCTTGGAAATCGGTTCAAGTGAATTAATGCCTATGAGACTTCCACGACTTCCGGGAGAAGGAAATTCATTCCTCTAGTTGTGGGGGCTCCCCGGAGTCGGCAGATTCCTCGAGCGAGAGAGGAGCTCGAGCCCTCCATGTGCGGCAACGGCTCCCGCGGTCCCTTTGCTTGTCGAGGGTCGAGTTCCAATCCAATCGCCTCCGGTAGATTCCATGCCGTAGGAAGCAGAACTCGA